>NC_091293.1:34264779-34354779 GCF_038502225.1 Cherax quadricarinatus | reverse complement strand
GCAACAGCCTGGTTGATCAGGCTCTGATCCACCAGGCGGCCTGGTCACAGACCGGGCCGCAGGGGCGTTGACCCCCGGAAATCTCTCCAGGTAAACTCCAGGTCTGGCTGAAGGAGACTCGAACCTACGAACCTTGGAACAAGGTACACAGTGCTTTACCAATCTACCCACACTGGACCAATACCTTGGAGTCCAGCTTGCGCTAGACTTTGATCCAAGGCAGCCAGCTTTCAGGGAGAAGGCTTACAGCTTTTCATCTCATCCCCTGCATGCATCAGCCTTACTAGAGATTTGAACAATGCAAGGAATTCGCAAGAGCAGGCGAAATATACACAAACACTGATCTCTGGCTGAAGGAGATTCGAACCTACGAACCTTGGAACAAGGTACATAGTGCTTTTGCGAATTCCTTGCATTGTTCAAATCTCTAGTAAGGCTGATGCATGCAGGGGATGAGATGAAAAGCTGTAAGCCTTCTCCCTGAAAGCTGGCTGCCTTGGATCAAAGTCTAGCGCAAGCTGGACTCCAAGGTATTGGTCCAGTGTGGGTAGATTGGTAAAGCACTGTGTACCTTGTTCCAAGATTCGTAAGTTCGAGTCTCCTTCAGCCATATATATATAATATATATATATATATATATATATATATATATATATATATATATATATATATATATATATATATATAACAACCACTGTGAAAAAATAGTGAAATTCTAAGCGCTTTCGTGACTTCTCACATTATCAAGGAACTATAAAACGTTAACACAAAAGCATATATGGACAAGACTACACCTCACTGCCAAACCCCCCCCCCCCCCACCCAACAATACCTGACTTTTCATGATGATGTAGGTAGGTAGCCAGTGATCCGAGAAACACAGCTAATATTCTACCCAAAAATTTGTCTAATATACCTTAAATTCTTCCAAAACTTTATTAATTATAAATGAATCCAGAGGTATATATATATATATATATATATATATATATATATATATATATATATATATATATATATACCTCTGATCGGCTTTAAGAGTTTTTCTGCCCTCGCAGTCTAACCTACTGCGAGACTCTTCTGTTGAGTACCTCTTGAGGCAGGCTGTTTCTGTTGGAAACCCGCTAACCAACATATCCATCGCGTCTTGTTTCACCTGCCACTTGGCGGACTGATGAAGGAAGTGATTAAGTTTCTTCTTGATAACTTTTACGCTTGTTCTTGCAATCTTTCTGATACCTGCATGTACTAGGATGAGTAGTCTTTGGCCACTGATGTTGACACAGTGGTCCCTTATCGAGCCCATGATGCCCAGGTTTTTCTCTCACTCCAATACGTTATGATAATGTGTAGATGTAAGACTAAGCTCTCAGATATGAGGAAGACTAAGCGCTCAAGTATCTTCCTTACACATATTATTACGCAACTTTTGCCTCTTCGCTCTATAAAATACATTGGAAGTATACTGAGGCGTTCCCAGTAGTCTGACTGCCTTATTTGTTCAAATATTTCTGCTGCCTTGAATGCAGCCCTCAACGCCGAACAATATGCCAAACGAGATAGCACTAGTGATTTGAATAGCGTTTCCATTGGTATTATTTCTCTTGGAGGTAAATGGTATGATGATACTGAGAAAATGTGGATGGCGACACTTATTTACAGTTTAGGGCATTTATTAAGGAAAAATCTTTCGCCATGAGTGGCCTCAGAAGACACTCGTGGCAGAAATTTTCTTTCAATAAATGCCCAGAACTGTGCATGTCTTTAGGCACATTTTTTCTTGTTATGAACATTCTCGGTACCTTTCCTGTCATTTTTTCTGGTCTTCGCAGCATTTACCTTATTGTATTCTTCAAATGACAGGTTATCTGACATTATTGTACAAGATCCTCTCAACTTATGAGATGGTCTTCCTGTGTTTTGTATCCAGTTCTAGTTTTGAGTCCATCATTCACTGATCACTGTATTTTTTTCCATTGCCCCCTGACAGATTTAACTGATATCTTCTTGTAATTTTACCGTTTCTTCTTCCGATGCGATTTTTCATTCCTGTTTTGGTGTCGTTCATGAAGGACAATACGAGGCTGTCGCTAATGTTTTTATCTGTCTGCTGTGAGGATGAGATGCAATTAAGGCGCCAAGGCCGTACCTTGTGGTAATAAATTTTTTTATTCTGCTAAGGCTAGACTTTGCTTTATTTACTACTACTTTCTGTATTCTTTTCGATAGAAAATTGAATATCCATTTCCTATTTTTGCTGTGATACTTACTGACCTATTTTAAGGGCCATCACTCAATGATCACATATGTCAAATGCCTTAGTGATATCAGTGTAGATCACATTCGCATTTTTCCCAAAGACTTCGTAATTCTCTCATAATGATCTACATTAGTAGTTGTGATAAGCATGAGCTTCTTGCTCTAAGACCATAATGGCTTTTGGTTTGTGCAGGTCATGCTTTTCCGTAAAATTTGTAACATGGCGTCTCGCCACCCTTTCAAAAGTTTTTTTTTTTTATGATGTGTAATGCTGGTTTTAATGGTCAGTAGCTCGTGAGCTTAGTAAGCTCTATCGTACATATTCTAAAAATTGTCAATAAATCCTGCCTCAGCCGCTTTGTCCATGTCACTGGACAAGGAAGTGTGGTCTGTTCTGCAGCAAAGGAAATACTTCCTCACATCTCTGCTTCTCATCTTCTATGCCCTTGTGTATCTTCTTCCCGTCTCTCGAGTGGCTTTTTTCTGTCCACTTTATAAATTCTTTTCATTATTTTGTATGTGGTTTTCATGTCTTTCAGTCTTCTAAAGCCATCAGGGTTAGCTCCTTTATCTCTCCTCATAGATCATATGTCCTAGCAAAGTCGTGGACCTGACATATATTGAATAAAGTGTTGTGAATAACACTTTTGAGAGATTTCTAAAAGCTAATTTTAGAGTTGCCAGAAGTGCATATGGTGGTGAGAATACTGATGCACCCTTCAGACAATCTGCTCGGGGCTGTCTTCTTATCTGAGTGAGGTTTGCAGCCTCTGATTATCCCCAGGCACATACTTCGTTAGTGACCTTCTTAACCCACTTTTCGTAACCTTGTACTTGCTATGACTGAATTTCACTAATCATTGTCAAATCATTTCTGCAACTTGTACAGGTCTGATTGTAGCCTTTCACTGTCCTCTCTTGTCTTTAATTTCTTCATTAAGTTTACATCATCTGCAAACAAGGGTTCATCATACTCTAGGATCTTCAAGCATGTTCACGTACACTATATATAGTGTAAGTCCCAGTTCCAAGCCTTGTGGAATCCCGGTTATCACTTGTCTATTCCGATGCTTCTTACCTGACAATCACGCTTTGTTTTCTACTTGCTAGGTGTGTTTGGGTGAAGGGGTGAGGGGCAGGGTTGTCTATCAGCATTTTCGTACATACACAGAAATAGATAGTCTATCGAAGCATCATGATAAGTTTTACGAATAAACCCAGGGCAAATGAGAAACATCCAAAATCCAGAGTAATTTCTTTTTACAAAGCAAAAATGAAAAGAAATTATTAAAAGCACTATTTCTTCAAATCTCAACATCAAATATATATATATATATATATATATATATATATATATATATATATATATATATATATATATATATATATATATATATATATATATATATATATATATATATATATATATATATATATATATATATATATATATATATATATATATATATATATATATGAATTAAATCTTATTTTTACCCGAAGTTCGATCTGAGCGACTGAGTTAGCTACGGCTGGAGCAGAAGCAATATTGTGGCTGCGTGTTCCTCAGAGCCCAGCTGACTCCACCAATATCATGGGAGGCAGAAAATGAGCCCTGCTTCATTACACAAGGCAGAGATTCCCTGCAGGGGTGGCAGTCAGTGCCTGCCCACTACCCCACGTATCAGGGAAGCAGCCTCTGCCCTTCCACCACCCCATGCATAGGGGGTAGCTGCCACTGTCCGCCCACTACCTCCAGTATCAAAATAGCAGCTACTGCCTGCACATCAGCCCATGTATCGGGGCAGCAGCCGCTAACCACTCACCATAATGAATATCAGGGTAGCAACCACTGCCCGCTCACCACTACCCAGTGTATCTGTGTCGACCACTGCCAGCTCATCACCCCATGTATCTGGGTGTCGACCACTGCCAGCTCATCACCCCATGTATCTGGGTGTCGACCACTGCCAGCTCATCACCCCATGTATCTGGGTGTCAACCACTGCCAGCTCTTCACCCCGTGTACCTGGGTGTCGACCACTGCCAGCTCATCACCCCGTGTACCTGGATGTCAACCACTGCCAGCTCATCACCCCGTGTACCCGACCCGGGTGTCGACCACTGCCAGCTCATCACCCCGTGTACCTGGGTGTCAACCACTGCCAGCTCATCACCCCGTGTACCCGGGTGTCGACCACTGCCAGCTCATCACCCCATGTATCTGGGTGTCGACCACTGCCAGCTCATCACCCCATGTATCTGGGTGTCAACCACTGCCAGCTCATCACCCCGTGTACCTGGGTGTCGACCACTGCCAGCTCATCACCCCGTGTACCTGGGTGTCAACCACTGCCAGCTCATCACCCCGTGTACCCGGGTGTCGACCACTGCCAGCTCATCACCCCGTGTACCCGGAAGTCGACCATTGCCAACTCATCACACCGTGTACCCGGGAGTCGACCATTGCCAACTCATCACCCCCTGTACACACGAGTCGTATGCATCACCCTTAACTGTCATCGACAACAGGAAGACAAGTAGATTGGCTGGCGGCTAACGACATCCCTGGTGGGAGAGGCGGAGGGAGGGAGTGATGGAAGAGGGATAGATGGAAGGAGATTATAGAGGATAAAGCATGATGAAAGAAAGGAAATGCTGGGCTAGGAAAGGTGAGAAGGAGGGATTTAGAACCAAGCCTAAAAAAAAAAAAAGACATAAAGCAGCAGCAACCATAAATGAGCAGGCCTACTCAGGCCTATAGCAATGCCTCTTAAAATGGCAGAAATACTTTTGCTCTTGAAAATTGCAAAAAGCAACATTTTTTTTTTCAAATAAAAGTATTAGGTGGATATACGATTATTGTGGATAACTTAATTGCTTAGATTAACGTCCACTAAACGAAGTTAATACTCATTATGCGTATTTAACAACTAGTAAGCGAGTTTAACAATTAATAAGCGAGTTTAATATTCAGTAAGTGAATCTAACATTCACTAACTGAATCTAATATTCAGTAAGTGACCCTAACGTTCGGTAAGTGAATCTAACATTCATTAATCCTTTCAGGGTCCACAGGCCCTCTCAGAGACTTGTTCTCAGGGTCCCCCAAATTTCAAAAAAAAAAATATTTTTTCTTATGAAAAGATAGAGAGTTTGTTCCCGATCATTATGACACCAAAAGTATGAAATTTGATGGAAAACTTACAGAATTATGCTCTCGCGAAGTTAGCGGTCTCGACGATGTTTACGCATCGGCGATTTTCCCACTTTGAGCCCTATTTTCGGCCAATTCCAATATACTAGTAGACAAAAATCATAACTATTTCGCTAGAACTCCATTTTTTCTATCAAATGAGTACAAGAAATTACCAATTTACCGATTTCAACTACCCAATACAGTGGTCAGAATTTAGCAATTTTGCTAATTTCACACAAATTTCAAAAGATGCCAATTTCCAAATATGGTCCAGAATAAATAAGAAAGACATTCCTGGAACTAAAAAAAACATTTCCTCTGTTCATTAGTCACGTCTCCAGGCCCCTCTTACATTTCTTTAGCTTTCCACTTTGAATTTTTATTCTCTCAAAAAAAAAAAATCAGATTTACTGTTATGCAGACTACTGCATTAATATACAAATGGTATAAATAATATCGGCGCACTTGTGAAAGAATATTAGACTCACCAGTTGACGTGTATTGGACGCTTAGCATGATTTGTTTACTTTTGAACTTTGGTAAAAATCGAACATTTCTGCTACTTTGAGCTTAATTTCAAGGTACTTTTCATTGTAAAACGAGTCAAAATCATTTAAATTTCTCTAATATGTCTTCCATTCTATACAATGAGACCAGAAAAACTAGAATACAACAATAAATACCATACGAAAATATAGTGCAAATTCGCTGTTTTAATCCCAAAACACGGTCAAAGTTTTTTTTTTTTCTCATTACGCACTGTTTGCTGCAGGATTTTTTTTTATACTGCACACACTGACCACATAGACCCATTCTTTCATATGTAGGCCTACCAGCTTTCTCTCACTAGATTTGAAGGCACTAGAATTTATGCGCACTAGCACATCATGGACATTGGCGCGTAAGCCGTACTAGTACGGCGGAAAGTCTGAAAGGGTTAAGTGACCTTAACGTTCAGTAAGCGAATCTAGCATTCACTAAAGTGAATATAACATTTAATAAGTGTATCTAACATTCAGTAAACGAATCCAACATTCACTAAATGAATATAACATTTAGTAAGTGAATCTAACATTCAGTAAGTGAATCTTACATTCAGTAAATGAGTCTAACATTCAGTAAAGGAATCTAACATTCAGTAAGTGAATTTAACATTCCTTAAGTGAATTAAACATTCAGTAAGCATATTTAATGGCGATTAAAAACATTAGGGATAAGGAAATGTGTGAAATGTTCAACACTTACTTCCTCTCAGTTTTTACTCAGGAAGATACTAGCGAAATTCCAGAAATAATAAATTATGTTGAACAGGACAATAATAAACTGTGTACGATTGGGGTAACTAGTGACATGGTCATCAGACATATAGAAAAATTAAAACCTAACAAATTCCCAGGCCCTGATGAACTGTTTTCAAGGGTTTTAAAAGAGTGTAAAGAGGAACTTAGCAAACCTTTGGCTAATCTTTTCAACATATCATTACAAACCGGCACAGTGCCAGATAAGTGGAAAATGGCAAATGTAATACGTACCTATTTACAAGGCAGGTGACAGGTCCTTAGCTTCGAACTATAGACCAATAAGCCTTATCTCCATAGTGGGAAAATTTATGGAATCAATAATTGCCGAGGCAATTCGTAGCCATCTTGAAAGGCATAAATTGATTAATTAGTCTCAACACGGCTTTACAAAGAGGTGTTCCTGCCTTATGAATTAACTAACGTTCTTCACTAAGGTATTTGAGGAGGTAGATCATGGTATTGAATATGATATTGTGTGTATGGACTTCAGTAAGGCTTTCGATAGAGTTCCACACCAGAGTCTATTTAAGAAACTTAAGGCACGTGGAATAGGAGAAGAAAACTTTTCCTGATTGACAAATAGGTAGCAGAGAGTTTGCATAAATGGGGAGAAATCAGAATGGGGGCAAGTCACAAGCGGTGTTCCACAGGAGTCAGTGTTGGGCACGTTGTTGTTCACAATTTACATAAACGACATAAATGAGGGAATAAATAGCGACATTAGCAAATTTGTTGATGGCATCAAAATAGGCCGTCCAATTCATTCTAATGAGGACATTAGAGCACTCAAGGATGATTTGAAGACTGATGCAGTGGTCGGAAAATTGGCAGATGCATTTTAATATAGACAAATGCTAAGTTCTAAATGTTGGACAGGAATGGAACCATACCACATATAAACTAAATAACGTAGATCTTAATATTACTGACTACGAAAAGGATTTAGGAGCTCTGGTTAGCAGTAATCTAAAACCAAGACGACAGTGCATAAGTGTTCGCAATAAAACTAACAGAATCCTTGGCTTCATATCAAGAAGCATAAATAACAGAAGTCCTCAGGTTTTTCTTCAACTCTATATATCCTTGTTTAGGCCTCATTTAGATTATGCTGCACAGTTCTGGTCACCGTATTACAGAATGTATGTAAATACACTGGAAAACGTACAAAGGAGGATGACAAAGTTAATCCCATTTATTAGAAATCTCTCCTATGAGGATAGACTGAATGCCCTGAATCTGCACTCTCTAGAAAAGCGTAGAATTAGGGGGGATATGATTGAGATGTATAAATGGAAAACAGGAATAAATAAAGGGGATGTAAATGGCGACCTGAAAATATCTAACGAAGACAGGACTCGCAGCAATGGTTCCAAATTGGAAAAAATCAGATTCAGGCTGGATATAGGAAAGCACTGGTTTGGTAATAGAGTTGTAGATTAGTGGAACAAACTTCCGAGTACCATATAGAGGCTAAAACGTTGTGTTGTTTTAAAAATAGGTTAGATAATTACATGAGTGTGTGTGGGTTGGTGTGAGTAGGACTTGACTAGCTTGTGCTACTAGGTCTGATGCCGTGCTCCTTCCTTAAGTGGATGTGACCTGACTGAGTGGGTCATTGGTCAAAGTCGGAGAGGTGACATGGACCTGCCTCGCATCGGCCTACTGGTCCATGCGAGCACTCCTTCACTTTCTCCTACGGACTTTCAGACAAAGTATGCAGTACTAGACATGCCATGCCAGACCAGACAATACTGTGGTGCCCATCATTCGGCTGGTGATTAGTTTTTCATCATCTCTCCCACAGGCACCGACCAGTGACAGATATTAGAAAGTTTTATTATAATACTGTGTATTTATTCCAAAGCTCATAGGTCTGAGTCTCCTCTATTGGCTGGTGCATGTGGAAGAGAAGATGAAAAACTAATTACCAGCCGTTTGCTGGCTGCTCTGGAACAAACACCTAGCTTGGCTGGGCACCAGAGTATTGTCTGGTCTGATGTGGTTGTATAGCACTGTGTACTCTCTCCCAGAGTTTGTAGGTTCGAGTCCTCTCCACCTTGAGATAAATGTTATATATATATATATATATATATATATATATATATATATATATATATATATATATATATATATATAAATTTACAAAGGTAAAGTTATGAGAAACATTTAATTTCTGGAGTCTCTCTGTAAGGACAGCACACATACATACACTGATGCCACAGATACGGGCCCTAGAAGATGAGGTAAATATGCTGAAGTGAGTTACAGGGCCAGTGTTCAGAGGGAACATGGCATCTGAAGCAGGTACACCCTTATTAAATGAAGGGCCCAGTGGAAAGGAAGGAGACAAGACTTATGCTAAGGCCCTATCAGGCCACAAAGTAAGGGTGAGGAATGAAGGTGGCGAGTTGTTGGGCACAGTGATAGCAATGACCAGGCCACCAAGAGTTGCAGGAAATAATAAGGGACACAGTGACTATATTCAAATTGTATTCAGAGACACGGAGGGAAAGGCAGTGAGAGGAAGAGAGGGTGAGGCCGGTCTTTATTCATGGGCTTCAGGAGAACAAAGGGAGGACATACAATGAAAGATTGTAGAAAGAAAAACAAGAGATTGTAAACATTATCAAAGAAATAGGCGAGGAGGACATGAGTGAGATAATAAATTTTCAGAGAATATGGGGGTACTCAAAGGGAAAAAATAGGCCGGTCACATTGATTTTCGAGACAGAAATGGTGCAGAACAGGATCCTGCAGGAGAAACCACGGCTGAAGGAATCATCAACATAAAAGAGGGTGTTCCTAGATCGCGGCAGAATGAGAACAGAACGACAGCAGCTGAGGGGAAGAATACAGAAACAAAAGGGGCTAGAGAAAGAGACAAGGATAGAGTCAGCAGAGGACCAACAGAGCCAGGTAGAGCAACAAGTGCAAGCACCTACAGAACTACCCTCAGAACCCCACAGCCAATCATACTATCCCAATACATACCACAATCCACACTCACGGTCCCCACCTCATACTATGTTGTAGTATCCCACACCACCCTGCCAGGTCCCTCATTCCCCCAACCCCCACAAACCCCCAGAATACAGTGGTGGAGAGGAAGCTGAAGGTATGGTACACCAATGCTGATGGAAAAACGAATAAGTGGAAGGTGTGGCACGAAAGAATCAAAGAGGCATCATCAGACATCATAGCTCTTACAGAAACTAAGCTTACAGGAATGATAACAGATGTCATTTTTCCAACTGGATATCAAATCCTGAGGAAAGACAGAGGGAACAAAGGGGGTGGAGGAGTGGCACTGCATCATCGAAAACCAGTGGGATTTTGAGGAGGTAGAGAAGACAGAGGAGAAGCAAGAGACTATATAATAGGAACACTTCAATCTGAAGGTCTCAAGGTGGTAATTGCAGGGATGTATAACCCACCACAGAATAGCAGGAGGCCAAGATGAGAGTAACAGAGCAATGGTTGACACACTGGCTGAAGTGGGCAGGGCAAAGTTGCTGGTTGTGGGTGACTTCCAAACAAAGAAATCGACTGGGAAAACTGGGAGCCACATGGAGGCCCAGAAATGTGGAGGGCAAAGATGATTAAGTAAGTTTATTCACGTATACACAAACACAGTTACACAGATTATCATACATAGTAGCATATGTGTAGAGAACCTAGAAAAATCGAAAAAAATCAGACAAAGTGACTTATTTCCATTGGGGCCCTTGTGGTAAATATTATTTATCTTTAGAAGTTAAAAACAGATAAGTATCTTAACTATGTAAAAGCAGTTACAATAAAGAACATAAACTAGGGGAGACGTAAAATTAGCTATTTTCATTGACATTAAGGATCATAAGGTACATTTTGACTCTTCTTGAACAGGCTCATACTATGACAGGCTTTGACATGTGCAGGCAGTCAATTCAACTCTTTTACTGCTTTACAGAAAAATGTATTTAAAGCCTGACCACTGACTTGAGGTACTGTAACGTTGTTCTCCCTTTCCCCTAGTTCTATAATTGCTTTGGTTCCCAGCCTTAACAAAATTGGCAGTATGATATAGGAGACACTGGTTGTGAGCAATTTTACAAATGTAATTTAGCTTTAGTTGTTTTACTCTGTCTTCAGCTAAAGTTAAATTACCTTCATAAAATTGCCAATTTTGTTAAGGCTGGAGGTGGTACCGGTAAAACCTCATGCATCAGAACATTAGGCACACTACCAGAGAAAGAGGAAAAGACAAACCAGTAAGACTGGATCTAGTATTCACCTTAAGTAGCGCAGATAGTGAGACCATCACATATGAAAGGCCCCTCGGAGCTAGTGATTACGTGGTTCTGAGCTTCGAATATTCGAATACATAGTAGAGTTACTAGCGGAGAGGGAAGCAGGAAGGGCAGAGTGGAGGAAGCCAAACTACAAGAGAGGGAACTTCACAGGCTTGAGGAATTTCCTGCACAAGGTTCAGTGGGACAGAGAACTAGTAGGGAAATCGGTAAATGAGATGAAGGAATGTGTGACAACAATATACAAGGCAGCAGAGGAGTGGTTTAAGGGCAACAGAAATAATGAGAAGGCCAGAACAAACCCTTGGTTCACCCAGAGGTCTAGAGACCAAAACTGTATGTTCTAGAGAATGAAGCATAGGAGGCAAAGGGCCCAGGAGAATAAGGAGAGTATTCAAAGAGCCAGAAATGAATATGCACAGATAAGGAGGGAGGCCCAACGACAATACGAAAATGACGTAGCAGTGAACGCCATGTCCGACCCAAAGCTGTCGTACAGTCAGATCAGGAGGAAAACAACAGGTAATAAGGCTGAAGAGAGAAGGAGGTCAGATCACGAGAAACGACTGAAAATTATGTGAGGAGCTCAACATGAGATTTAAAGAAGTATTTACAGTGGAGACAGAAAGGACTTCAGAAACACGGAGGGGTGAGGTACACCACCAAGTGCAAGACACAATAAATACAACTAAGGAAAAGGTGAAGAGGCTGCTAAGTGAAGTAGATACTTGAAAGGCGACGTGGCCGGATAACATCTCTCTGTGGGTCCTGAGAGAGGAAGCAGAGGCGCTCTCTGTTCCACTAACAAAAATCTTCAACACATCTATCGAAACAGGGCGGCTTCCTGAGGTATGGAAGACAGCAAATGTAGTCCCAATTTTTTAAACAGGAGACATATGCACATCACTAAACTACAGACCAGTGTCACTGACATGCATAGTATGCAAAGTTCATTGAGAAGATTATCAGCAGAGTGGTGACACTCCTAGAAAGGAATGAGCTTATCAACGACAACCAGCACTGATTCAGGGACGGGAAATCCTGTCCCTGAGTTCTATGACAAGTTGACAGCAGTAAGACAAGAGAGAGAGGGGTGGGTAGATTGCTATTTAGTTGACTATGTTTTTCGCAACCTAAGCAACAATGCTATACAAAATCGCAGGTTTGCTCATTATGCCACGGGACCTCGTAACTATCTGGTGATGTTACAAAAGCTTTCTCCACACCTATCTTGCACATTTCGTCCGCTGAGGAACGTGCCCTGCCTGTCGGTATAGTATATAACCCATAACAGTAAGTCCATGTAGGTATAGCCGCATAAAGGTGCCATACAATTACAAGCACACAAGGTTAAGTGACTGCAATTAGTGATTGCAACATGGTGATTGCAACTAACTTAGAGGATTACAACCTAACAGGGTTTGGATATTAGATGGTGATAAAGGATAATAGGAAAATTCATGAAGAGTCTGGTTAATGGCATATTAAGTCATAAAAAAATAATCGGAATACTAAAGAAGATTCATGAATAACCAAGGAACGGTCATAATAATTGATACTGAGGAGGATTTCTGAAATCAGTATTTAGGAATGTGTGAAGTGATTCTTTAGAGCTCCACCTACAACCTAGAATCTTCCTGGACGTACGATAGTTTAAGTTGATAAATGACCTCATTCTACTCTTTTGTTAATTAGAAGATTTAAGTATTATATTGTTTTGTATATGTATTCTCCACTATTGCAACGTAATCTATGGCTACATGACAGCGACTGGCTATTAAATTTACTATTATTCTGTTTCCCGCTTTCTGTGAAACTCTGAGGTCCTCTCTATATTACCTCAAATGGGGAGGGCTGGTGAGGGGACGGGATGCCTGTGTGACACACAGTGCCTGTCCTGACCATATCTGAGAGGAATTTGCTGGTGTCACCACGCTGTCTTATTCTGAGAAAACTTCTCATTCCTCTGTTGCTATTCTTGCAAAATTTCATAGCTGCTGATGACGCACGGAGACGTGTGAAAGATCTTGAGCTGAAGATTTCCATCGAAGATACTAAAACCTTTCCCATGATCAGTACCTCAATGTTAGCTCGATATCGATACTCAGTTTTCGACTGATATAATAAATGAATAATTTCCAGTTATATTAAACAATAAACTGTTGATTTAAATCTTTAAAAAATGAAAGCCTGAAAAAAAACGTACTGTATTGTAATAACTGGGAATTCAAAATCTAAAATTATTGTTTAGAATTTGAGTAACGTCTCTCCATTATTAAAGTGAATTAACTAACACATTTCCATTATAAAATTTAAAGTTTTATAAAGTCTGACGGAAACACTGAAAAACAGGAAAAAAAATTGGTATAATATCTGAAATTGTAAATAAACAATATGCATATGTACATTAATAACTAAAATTAACTTGATGTATTTCGGTCACTGCGCGATCCGGGGAAGGTATCCCAAAATCCCAAAATCCCAAAATCCCTGTCCCTTGTGCCTCAATAAACGCGGCTGGAACAGTGCAGAGTGCGGCCTAAGTTGGTAATACAGTTAAATATTGTTGAAGATTTGAAGGGAATCATAATAGGCTTTCACGAGTCATTATATGGAAGCAAATATCTAAATTTTTTAAATAAATATTGTAAATTAGGACATATACGGTCCAACTCTAATTCAGACCTTTCACAGAGATCAAAGAGACCAGTATCTTAAAATACACAAGCGCATTAAGTTTGAAGCTGCTCAAAAGTTGCATTATCACGTCATGAGCATAGAAGGCGCTGAGGAGCCAGTCAGATGCGCCACTCAGAAATTATCACATGAAACGCGATAATTCATTATTTATCCCAGAAAAGATAAGTAGGACCTCTGCAGGCTAATATCAAACGTTTCTCTAAGATTGACTAACTTTTAAGAAAGTATGTTTTAAATAACAAACAAATGTTTAAGAATGGTCTTCAGGACTCACATGTTATAAACACGTAATAAAATATTAAGCTGATCTTACCTAGAATTACCAAATTAAATCAAACACTGTGACTTGCGTGTGAGTATATTTCTTTATGCGCATGTGTTACTGTGTGTGTGTACTCACCTAGTTGATGTTTCAGGGGTCGAGTCCAAGCTCCTGGCCCCGCCTCTTCACTGGTCGCTACTAGGTTACTCTTCCTGAACCGTGAGCTTTATCATACCTCAGCTTAAAGCTATGTATGGGTCCTGCCTCCACTACATCGCTTCCCAAACTATTCCACTTCCTGACTACTCTGTGGCTGAAGAAATACTTCCTAACATCCCTGTGATTAATCTTTGTCTTCAACTTCCAACTGTGTCCCCTTGTTACTGTGTCCCATCTCTGGAACATCCTGTCTTTGTCCACCTTGTCAATTCCTCTCAGTATTTTGTATGTCGTTATCATGTCCCCCCTATCCTGTCCTCCAGTGTCGTCAGGTTGATTTCCCTTAACCTCTCCTCGTAGGACATACCTCTTAGCTCTGGGACTAGTCTTGTTGCAAACCTTTGCACTTTCTCTAGTTTCTTTACGTGCTTGGCTAGGTGTGGGTTGCAAACTGGTGCCGCATACTCCAATATGGGCCTAACGTACACGGTGTACAGGGTCCTGAATGATTCCTTATTAAGATGTCGGAATGCTGTTCTGAGGTTTGCTAGGCGCCCATATGCTGCAGCCGTTATTTGGTTGATGTGTGCTTCAGGAGATGTGCCTGGTGTTATACTCACCCCAAGATATTTTTCCTTGAGTGAGGTTTGTAGTCTCTGGCCCCCTAGACTGTACTCCGTCTGCGGTCTTCTTTGCCCTTCCCCAAACTTCATGACTTTGCACTTGGTGGGATTGAATTCCAGGAGCCAATTGCTGGACCAGGTCTGCAGCCTGTCCAGATCCCTTTGTAGTTCTGCCTGGTCTTCGATCGAGTGAATTCTTCTCATCAACGTCACGTCATCTGCAAACAGGGACACCTCGGAGTCTATTCCTTCCGTCATGTCGTTCACAAATACCAGAAACAAATGTGTGTGTGTGTACTCACCTATTTGTACTCACCTATTTGTGGTTGAAGGGGTCGATTCACAGCTCCTGGCCCCGCCTCTTCGCTGATTGCTACTAGGTCCTCTCTCTCCCTGCCCCATGAGCTCTATCATACCTCGCCTTAAAACTATGTATGGTTCCCGCCTCCACTACGTCACTTTCTAGGCTATTCCACGGCCTAACTACTCTATGACTGAAGAAATACGTCCTAACATCCCTTTGATTTATCTGAGTCTTCAACTTCCAATTGTGACCTCTTGTGTCTGTGTCCCTTCTCTGGAACATCCCGTCTTTGTCCACCTTGTCTATTCCGCGCAGTATTTTATATGTCGTTATCATGTCTCCCCTGACCCTCCTGTCCTCCAGTGTCGTCAGGCCGATTTCCCTCAACCTTTCTTCGTAGGACAATCCCCGTGTGTGTGTGTGTGTGTGTGTGTGTGTGTGTGTGTGTGTGTGTGTATGCGTGTGTGTGTGTGCGTGTGTGTGTGCGCGTGTGTGTGTGTGTTTTATGCGTGCGTGTGTGTGTGTGTGTGTGTGTGTGTGTGTGTGTGTGTGCGCGCGTTTGTGCGTGTGTGTTTGTGTGTGTGTGTGTGTGTGTTTGTGTGTGTGTGTGTGTGTGTTTGTGTGTGTGTGTGTGTGTGTGTGTGTTTGTGTGTGTGTGCGTGTGTGTGCGTATGTGTGTGTGTATGTGTGTGTGTGCGCGTGTGTGTGTTTGTATGTGTATGTGTGTGTGTGTGTGTGTGTGTGTGTGTGTTTATGTATTTGTGTGTATGTGTGTGTGTGTTTGTGTGTGAGTGTGTTTGTGTGTGTGTGTGTGTGTTTGTGTGTGTGTGTGTTTGTGTGTGTGTGTGTGTTTGTGTGTTTGTGTGTGTGTGTGTGTGTGTGTGTGTGTGTGGGTGTGTACTCACCTAATTGTGGTTGCAGGGGTCGAGACTCAGCTCCTGGCCCCGCCTCTTCACTGATCGCTACTAGGTCCTCTCCCTCTCTGCTTCCTGAGCTTTGTCATACCTCTTCTTAAAACTATGTATGGTTCCTGCCTACACTACTTCACTTGCTAGGCTATTCCACTTCCTGACGACTCTATGACTGAAGAAATACTTCCTAACGTCCCTTTGACTCGCCTGAGTCTTCAGCTTCCAGTTGTGATCCCTTGTTTCTGTGTCCCCTCTCTGGAACATCCTATCTCTGTCCACCTTGTCTATTCCCCGCAGTATCTTGTATGTCATTATCATGTCTCCCCTGACCCTTCTGTCCTCCAGTGTCGTCAGTCCAATTTCCCTCAACCTTTCCTCGTACGACATTCCCCTGAGCTCTGGGACTAGCCTTGTTGCAAACCTTTGTACTTTCTTTAACTTCTTGACGTGCTTGACCAGGTGTGGGTTCCAGACTGGTGCTGCATACTCCAGTATGGGCCTAACATACACAGTGAACAGTGTCTTGAACGATTCCTTATTAAGGTATCGGAACGCTATTCTCAGGTTTGCCAGGCGCCCGTATGCTGCAGCAGTTATTTGGTTGATGGGTGCCTCCGGTGACGTGCTCGGTGTTATGGTCATCCCAAGGTCTTTCTCCCTGAGTGAGGTCTGTAGTCTTTGTCCACTCTGCCTGCGGTCTTCTTTGCCCCTCCCCAATCTTCATGACTTTGCATTTGGCAGGATTGAATTCGAGAAGCCAGTTTCTGGACCACATGTCCAGCCTATCCAGGTCTCTTTGCAGTCCTGCCTCATCCTCATCCGATTTAATTCTTCTCATCAGCTTCACATCATCTGCGAATAGGGACACTTCAGGGTATATTCCTTCCATCATGGCGTTCGCATATATCAAAAATAGCACTGGTCCTAGAACTGACCCCTGTGGGACCCCGCTCGTCACAGGCGCCCACTGTGATACCTCTTCACGTACCATGGCTAGTTGTTGCCTCCCTGTCAGGTATTCCCTGATCCATTGCAGTGCCCTCTCTGTTATATGTGCCTGATCCTCCAGCTTCTGCACTAATCTCTTGTGGGGAACTATGTCAAAGGCCTTCCTGCAGTCTAGGAAAATGCAGTCAACCCACCCCTCTCTCTCGTGTCTTACTTCTGTTACCTTGTCATAAATCTCCACAAGGTTTGTGACACAGGATTTGCCTTCCATGAACCCATGCTGGTTTTCATTTATAATCTTGTTCCATTCCAGGTGCTCCACCACTCTCCTGATAATCTTCTCCATGACTTTGCACACAATACTTGTCAGAGACACAGGTCTGTAGTTAAGTGCCTCATTTCTGTTTCCTTTCTTAAATATGGGGACTACATTTGCTGTCTTCCATTTCTCAGGTAGTTGCCCAGTTTCAAGGGATGTGTTGAAGATTGTGGTTAGGGGCATGCACAGCATCTCTGCTCCTTCTCTAAGGACCCACGGGGAGATGTCCGGTCCCATCGCCTTTGAGGTATCAAGGTCACTTAGCAGCTTCTGCACCTCCTTCTCGGTTGTTCGTATGTCATCCAACACTTGTTGGTACATTCCCTCTTGATGTTCCCTTCTGTGATGTCTTTCCAGATCCCTTCCTGTCTCTACTGTAAAAGCTTCCTTAAATCTCCTGTTTAGCTCCTCACATACCTCCTGATCATTTCTTGTGAGTTCTCCACCTTCTTTCCTCAGTCTGATCACCTGGTCTTTGACTGTTGTCTTCCTCCTGATGTGGCTATACAACAGTTTCGGGTCAGTCTTGATTTTCGATGCTTTGTTATTTTCATACTGCTGCTGGGCCTCCCTCCTTACCTGTGCATACTCGTTCCTGGCTCTGCGACTAATTTTCATGTGATCTCTACCTTCTGTACTTTTTCCATTCTCTATTGCACTTTGTTTTTGCCTCCTTACACCGTCGGGTAAACCAGGGGCTCGTTCTAGTCTTCCCATTGTTTCTGTTGCCCTTTGGAATAAACCTTACCACTGCCTCCTTGCATTTTGTTGTTACATATTCCATCATTTCATTTACTGGCTTTCCTGCCAGTTCTCTGTCCCACGGAACCTCCTGCAGGAAGTTCCTCAACCCTATGTAGTCCCCTCTTTTATAGCCTGGCTTTTCCCATTCAACTCCTGTTACTCTCTCCACTTGCAACTCTACTATGTATTCAAAGCACAGAACCACGTGGTCACTAGCTCCTAGAGGACTCTCATATGTGATGTCCTCAATGTTTGAACTGCCCAGGGTCCAATCTTGCTGCTTCATCCCCCCCTCTCACTCTGGTAGTGTTCTTAACATGTTGGTGCATGACGTTTTCCAGCACCACATCCAACATCTTAGCTCTCAATGTTTCGGGACCCCTCATGTGGCTCCAGGTTTTCCCAGTCAATCTCCCTGTGGTTGAAATCCCCCATAACCAGCAACTTTGCTCTGCTGGAGTGAGCTCTTCTTGCCACCTCAGCAAGTGTGTCCACCATTGCTCTGTTGCTCTCTTCATATTCCTCTCTTGGCCTCCTGCAGTTCTGTGGTGGATTATACATCACTGCAATGACCACCTTGTGCTCCCCAGACTGAAGTGTACCTACTATGTAGTTCCTTTCTCCTGTCTCGTCTATGCCTCCCATTTTCTCGAATTTCCATCTTTTTTTACGAGCAGAGCGACCCCTCCTCCCCCTCTGCCCTTTCTATCTTTCCTCATGATCTGGTATCCTGGTGGGAAGATTGCATCTGTTGTCTCCGTGACTTTTGTTTCTGTAACTGCTATGATGTCTGGGGACTTCTCATTGATTCTTTCTTGCCATTCCTCATATTTATTCGTTAATCCATCCGCATTTGTGTACCAAACCTTCAACTTCTGCTCTAATACTGTAACTGTGGTCCTGGGGGAATACTGGGGTTGGGAAAGCAGGAGCCCTGGTGGGGGCCAGTGGGGGGTTGCAGTGGAGGTGGAGGAAGAGCTCCCATAGGGGGTTGCTGTAGGGGTAGGGCTCATGGTGCGGGGGGTGGGAACAGAGGGATCGGTGTGTGATGGTTGGTTTGGATTGTTCAGTTGCCTTGGGGGTGTCGTGGCTGGAGTCCTTCTGCAGGTGTTTCTGGGGGGTGTGCTTGTCCTTCCACCTGTTCCTGGGTTATTCTGCTCTCCTTTTTCATTTCCTCCCATTCCTCCTTTCGTTTTTGCTCTCTCTCTCTCTTTCAGTATCATCCTTTCCTCCTGTGTTCTGTCTCAATAGAGGTACACACTCATGAACTCCTGTTTGCCTCTCAGCTGTGCTTTCTCCTGCAGGATCATGGTTTGAGTTGATTCTGCCTTGAAAATTACTTTGAGAGGCCGATTCCTTTTCTTTGTGAACCACCTGATTCTCTTAAAATTTGCCACCTGGGTCATGTCTCCCTCGCCTATCACCTTCATGATACCTTCATTCGCTTTTTTCTCCTCCTGCTTTCTTTCATCATAAGTTTCCCATTCAGCTTCGTCTAACCCATAGACAAAAACTGATCTCTCCCTTTCCACCTCCCACTGTGACTCCCATTGCATCCTCTGATGTGTTTTAGTTCCTTCCCGTGGAGTGTTCCTTCCTTCAGTCCCTTCCCCAGCTGTGGCCCCTATGCTCATTGGTTTGTCCTTCCTGCTCACCTGTTCCTGGCCCCCACTAGGGTCTGGTAAGGTCCCTGCGCATGTCCTAGTTCCTTCAATGTCTTCCAACCTCTCATTCTGTCCTAGTGTGCTCCCTGTCTTTGTTTTGGCCCCATGTGGGTTTGACAGGACCTCTGCATACAGTTTAGCTTCCATGCTCCCTTCAGACCCTTTGTCTGTGTCTGATGTAAACATTGCTGATGCTACTTCTGTATTATCTTTGTCTCTAGGCTGTTTCAGGTTTCTCAGCTCCACTTCTAATCTCTGTATCTTGGCTTCTGCTATTGTGGCATGTTGCTCCCACCTTCTGCATTCTGCTGCTAACCTCTCCTCCATCTTCCTTGCAAGCTCATCTAGCCTCCTTCCCCAGTCTTCCTCCCTTTTTTTGAGCTCTGCCTCCCAGTCCTCCCTTCCAGATTTGTCCTTCGGGCCCCTTGTTCTCATCCTAGTTCTAGGTTGCCCCATTGCACCACAGAAGGAAGGGGGAGAGATGGTTAGGGGGAGTGGGGATGGATGATTATGGGGGAGGGGGAGGATGGTTATTGGAGGGGGAGAGGTGGTTGGGGGAGGGGTTAGATGGTTTGGGGGAGGGGTTAGATGGTTTGGGGGAGGGGCAGGTGGCTTGGGGGAGGGGGAGAGGTGGTTAGGGGAAGGGGGAGTACGTGTTTGTGTCAAGTGTATATGTGCTTGTGTATGGGTGTTTGTGTATGTGTGTGTGCATGTGTGGAAAAGAGAGGGATGGGATTAAGGGGGGAGGGGGAGAGAAGGATGAGTGACCCTTAGAAGTGGGGGAGGTGTGTGTGTGTGATGAGATTAGAAGGGGAGGGGAGGAGAAAGAAGGTTGAGGGTAGAGTGCTTGATAACGGGGTCCTTATGGGTGTGTGCATGTGTGTGTGTGTGTGTGTGTGTGTGTGTGTGTGTGTGTGTGTGTGTGTGTGTGTGTGGGTGTGTGTGTGCATGTGTGTGTATATATGTGTGTGTGTGTGTATTCACCTAGTAAGGGTGTGTGTGTATGTGTGTGTGTGTGTGTGTGCACGCGTGTGTGTGTGTGTGTATACTCGCCTAGTAGAGGTGTGTGTATGTGTGCATGTGTGTGTGTGTTCGTGTGTTTGGCAGAAATTGGTACTAGGGTCTAAAGCTTCTATAAGTGTCTACCCTTGTGTGTGTGTGTGTGTGTGTGTGTGTGTGTGTGTGTGCACGTATGTGTGTGAGAGAGAGATGGTTAGGGGGGTAGGGGAGGGGTTGTTGTGGTTGAAAGATCTGTTATGCCTCTCTGTCGTGTAGGCTCATATTTAGTCCCAGTTGTCTTTCCTAGTAATGCTACTCTCTCCACTTATTGCCCTTTCTGGATTTAAGTATCAGTTACTGTTGGTTATTATCCTATTCCTTGCTCACATTGAGAGAGGACTTCCTAGCTTCCTAAGTATTCATACTGCTAATAACTACTGGTAGTAATACTATGTTACCCCTACGTTACCCCTCGCTAGTCTGCTCTATACCTCACACTCTCGTCAACACTATCTTCACCTTATCTGTGCTATTTCTACCCTAATTTTGGTAATAGCTTGCAGGAGTGAGTGACCAATATCTAACAGTGATGTAGAGACCAGAATCTGACAACTTGCAACCACAATAGGTGAGTAATACTTGCACTGGCAGTAGTGTTGTAACAGGTTGCTAGATGCTGATGACGTAGTCGTCGTACATAGGCCTTCTATCACTATTTTGAAGATCCTTCACCCGTGATGTTTATAACCATATATGCTCATACATCCCGCATTCTTCACGTGATTTCACTTTTCACTTATGATAGTATACACTTCACATTATATACACTTTACTTTATTTGAATAATGGCACGCCACTTGTTGTGACGTCACTGCTTCAGCAGGCCTACTCTGCCACTTTCCCTTATTATATGTTTTATTTTTCCTTTCTCGTTTTGCTTATTAACGTTTTCCCTCTCATTGTATGGTGCCCCACATTTCACTTGTTATCCAAACGCTGGTAATTCTTGAACACCTGCTTCCACACTCACTTTGATCTTTGTATATTTGAATCTGTGTGGCAACAGGTGCCTACTAGCCACTAACGGTTTTGCACTCTGAAATATTAATGATTTCAGGCTTCCTCTCGACATTTTTTTTAACTAATAACTTTAGTTATCACTCGTAGGATTGTTCACTGACGTTGTCACTACCACTGATTACTGCTAGCAGTTACTGCACGCCTTAAAAACACTAAGGTTCTCGGAGCCTTGTGCACCCACGTCTGCACCCTGTGTGTGTGTGTGTGTGTGTGTGTGTGTGTGTGTGTGTGTGTGTGTGTGTGTGTGTGTGTGTGTGTTTGTGTGTGTGTGTGTGTGCGTGTGTGTGCGTGTGTGTGCGTGTGTGCGTGTGTGCGTGTGTGTGTGTGAGCGTGCAGGAAAATTTCCTAGTAACAGTATACCAACGTTGAAAATTTGAACCTGATCGGATGAATCGTTCTAAAATTTCAAACGAAAATTTTGGATGAAGGTAAAAAATCAGCCATTTATTATAATATACCGTTTCAGGGATACCTAATTAAAATATCCACTTTAAGGTACTCCTTTGGGGATACCTACTGCTACTACTACTACTAATAATAATAATAAATTATTAAATAAAATAAAGACGTATCAGTAAGTAAATATATTAAATACAATGTAAGTAATCAATAAAATTATTGTCATTAGAATTCAGTTTGAGGAAAGAGTGAAACCTGTGTCAGTCATACAGTGTGAGGAGCAGTGCAGAGTCGACGCATCTTCCGCTGACTGTCAGACAGAAGCGTTAACAAGCCGTAATCTTCAGTTTCCAAGTCACTCTATCAATTGTCCTCATCAGCTGTGCAATGAATGAGGCGGTAACTGTTGTTAATGAATATGGTGGGGTACAATCAGGTGACGTGGAACTGGGTGTATATTTCATGAAGCTCTAAGCCCGTGTTGCACATTTAGGGCAAGGAAGAGTGGAGGCTCGATCTTCCGTTCACTAATCATGTTTCCGTTGAGTAAGCTGGTCTTGGACCGCCGGCTTGTTGATGAGTGTTGTTTGGACTGAATCATGCGATGACTCACCGCACACAGACACATCGCGTAATGCTACTACGGTTAGAAAAAAAAATCGTGAAAGTCTGATACTTTTGTGAAGCGCAACACCAGTCTCCTCTACTCATTATCACCGCTTTTAATAACCTTAAACTGTGTACATTCTTAAAAAATACATTAGATAATCACTTCCGCAGTCTTAAAGGAACTAAAGGTTGCAATCAAGGCTGAATTTACGAAGTATAACCGAACTGAGTTCTCCGACCTCTTAGCGAGAACACATCAAGGTGATCTCTCAGGCTCTCATGTGCCGCACTTTGTTCATCTCACATCCCTAAGTGAGGGACACTCTCAGGTTCCTGTGTTAGTCTGAGAAAATTCAATATCGCTCGCATTCGCTTCATAAATAATGTGCGTAATTTACTTTATACAAAAAAAATCAAGAAAAATCAAAGTACACACCACGAAGGGAATTTATTTACACTTTACTAAAAAGTTTAACGTAGAGTTGAACATCGATCAACATTAAGATCCGGAAAATATTACACTGCTGCACAAATAACAAGTCCAGTTAACATGATAAAATGATAAAGTTGGGTAAAACACAATGCAAACGACAAAAAAGCATACTGAAGAGAGTATGCTGCCTTGATACGCTGACAGACAGGACATAATTTCGTGCAAATACAAACACTGGCTCCTTCGAGATTAACAAACTATGGAAACCTACACAGGTGGGAACAAACTATTTCAGTGTAAACAATCTAACTGCTGAGATACGGTCATTAAGTTCAGTCTTGAACTACTATACATTTCCTCTAAAATGCCTAACCACAATCTATTTCATGTCTTCGCTACTATCTCAGTCTTATCAAAAAGTAATCCTATAGTTGAAAAGATTACTCGACCTACTTTAGTGAGTGTTGTGTGAGACAAACGTTAAAGTTCACTTGCACTAGTTTACAAGTTTCTTAACAAAGTGACTATCTCTAATTGGAGAATTAAAAAATATAAATTTATATTTGTTAACTCGCTAAGTATTGAAGATGAGACGCCAGGGACAGCGCTGTCTTACTACAATGCGATTACCAATATAATATATATATATATATATATATATATATATATATATATATATATATATATATACATACATATATATATATAATGTACATATATATATATATATATATATATATATATATATATATATTATATATATATATATATATATATATACATACATATATATATATATATATATATATATATATATATATATTTATAGGTATGTATATATATATATATATATATATATATATATATATATATATATATATATATATATATATATATATATATGTCGTGCCGAATATGTAAAACTGGTCAATTAGCAAGAACTCATTTAAAATTAAGTCCTTTCTGAAATTTCCTCTTCGTTTAAAAATATATTTTTTTCATTAACGTTAATGTAATTTTTTTTAATTTTGCACCAAAAGAATCTTAGAAAACTTACCTAACCTTATTATAACAAGAGCAATTTATTTTAGCCTAACCCAACTAAATATATTTTAGATTTGTTTACAATAATTTAATACTAAACAAACCCAGTGAAATATATTTTATTCGTTAGGTTAAGAATGATTTTGGCGAGATTATTGCATACACAAATTTTCACTTGTCCTATATGGCAAGATGAGCGTTGCTATTTAAGCCAAGAGCACAAGTTCTGCCTATTCGGCATGACATATATATATATATATATATATATATATATATATATATATACATATATATATATATATATATATATATATATATATAATATAGGGAGGTACCACCTCTAGAACTGTTATAGGGACCCTCATCCTCAGAGAAAAGAATAAACTTGCTTCAGGGAAAACTCAAGGTTGTTCCCGAAGCTGTTTGAGAATTTTCTCCTGCCACCCCCTATATTTTATATATATTTTATTTAAAGACAAAATACATTGACAAAACATTCACAAAAATACGATAGAAAGTAAAACAACATAGGTAACGCAGAGCTACATATCGAATACTTCGTCCAGCTCCCCGGCGGTGGGCCGCGTGCCCAGAATGCTGCAGGCATTTCCTCTCTGGATCGCAACACTGAGTCTCTGAAAGAGGAAGCTGGTCGCCCTGTGGTCCTTGGTTTCTATGATGAGCTTTTCACCAAGCTCTATTAGGAACTTAAGAGCACACTTGCCCCATGCTCCAAGGGTCTCCGACCCTATTGGGATGAAGTTATAGCAAGGGGGAAGGTCTTCATATTTGCGGATCTTCTGGGTCTCCCTGTGGCTGGCAGCTCCACCCCCTTCCATTACAGAGTATGGTAAGTAGGTGTCTGCCAATGTGGCGGCACATGTGTAGTCCCAGGCAATCTGCTTTCCACCCTTCCAAGGTAGCATAGTGGCTCCATCAGGACGCTTTTGAATTCCGTCAGACCTCTGCACTTGGGGTTCCCGTTGAGCTGGGCAACGGGCTGTGGCGAGGCTTCTCTTTATGATGTCATTGACCTCCTCATGCCTGGCGTACTTCCCTTCTGCTGTGTGACACACGAGACCATTAAGTCCGAATTGATCAGCTGTCGCCCTGTCGCAAATACACCTATGTTCGGTGAGGATGGGGGCGGCTAGGCAAAGAGCAACATCAATCCGAATGGCCTGTGGGTATAGTCGAGTGCCCAAGGAGGAATTGGGAACAGCTAACAGGAAATCTCCTGAGTGTGGTGCCTTCACTGCCAGGAGACGAGCTTTGTCCTTTCATGAGGCGTTGGAGAACATTGTGTTGGCGATTTTTTCCATGGTCGGTTTGTCCCAGTGGGACTGGTTGTGTTCTTTGGGAGGAGCTGGTCTACTGGAGGAATCTGTAAGGGTGTCCCACCGAATCGCTGCTTCAGTAAGTCTGGGGTCTTGAGCTCCTACCACATCTCTCAAGCGTTCGGGAACAATCTTCTTGACTAATGCACTGGAAGCCAAACACGAAGACAGAAAAGCAGGTAAAGCAACATGCGTTGCTTTGCGCACCCCTATACCTCCCAGTCGCACTGGGAGGGTTGCTGATTCCATTGCTGATCCTCTAGTGACAGGTTCAGTGCCTTCTTAAGGGTTGACCTCAGGTGTGCGTCATATTCGTCGAGTGTTGGGTTGTCAAAGGAGGGTGCACACCTCAGGAAGTGAGTGAGTCTTGGAATAGTAAGGCAACTTGTGAGGAGATACAGAGCATCATGGGCATCAAGATTGCTTATTCTCTCCTCCATTCTCATCAGGTCATTCAATTTGTCCTTGAGGACTGTGTAGATGGCCTGATGACCCAGCGGTGCCCCCAAGAGTTGGATGGAGTTGTAGTTGAGACTTCTGGGAGGATTCTTCGCTCAGCATTGATTATTTCCTGGTTTGCTGTGATGATTTCACACTTGGAGGGATTGAGGATGAGTCCCAAGTCTTCTATCTGTGTTTTCACCAGTTGTAGGTCCCCTAATAGGGACTCTTCAGTACCTGCCAGAGTGCCATCATCCAGGTACCAGATGTTGAGCTCGCTGCGTAGGCTGGAAGTTAGTTCTCTTATTGCTAGTGGGTCACCCTGCTGAACACCTTCTGATGAGAGAATTTCATGTTCTCCAAACAAAAGAATTGAGGGTTTGCTGTAGCCGGCTGAAATGAAGGGAAAAAGACTGGGGAAGCGATCCCGAACAGCTGGCAAGACAGCATCTTACAGCAATTACAAATGGGTATTCATAAACAGGTAATTATATTTTCATCAAGGCAAACCGAAACATTGAAACAAAAGGAAAATAAAATAAAAGCTTTCCAGATTTCATAAACGACAATATAGAGGTTCCATGTAAATAAATAAGAAAAATTCGAAATACGTCAGATGAGGCTGCAAACTATTGTCAGTGAGACCTCCAAGAGGTGTGGATCTCTCTCTCTCTCTCTCTCTCTCTCTCTCTCTCTCTCTCTGTCTCTCTGTCTCTCTGTCTCTCTCTGTATATACACAGAGAGGTATTAAATTATTCTTGACTGATGGTAAATAGGTAACATGCAGCCTTAATGACCCTTTGGTTTTTTTCGATTGGCTTTAAGCCCAATTAAACAAACACCTAATCAATGAATAAATTAAGATAATGCAGACCTAATAAAAGCAGCATGAAAAGCTTATATACATTACGCAATAAATTAAAATCAAGGAAGTAGATCACAAAACCACAAACAAGTGAAAGAAGAACCAAAGAAAACAAATACAGCAAGACGCGAAATTTCAGGAAAACAATATCAGTAGAAAACTAGAGAAAAAAATGCACAAACAACAAGGGTAATCAAAACGCATTCCCTATGTGAGGGGTTAAAATGTTCTCGACTCGTTGTGTACGGCTGAAATGCAGCCTTAAGAACCCTCGTGCAGGTGGCAGGTTTTAAACCAACCCAACCAACCATTAAAACACTCAGCTTTAAGATATAAACGAGAAGGCTAACGTTAGATACTGCTTGCCTAACGTGAACCCCATTTCACAACAGCAGCATAAATGGGAAAGTGTAGCACAGAGAAATCTCAGCATGAAGAAGAGACTGGAGAAAATATTTTGGTAAATCAATATGAATAAAAAACTCACCAAGCTTCAGAAATTGTCAGTTAAAAAACTCAGACACTACAGACATCCTAACGGAAGAAACTTGAGATAAAAGAGAAAGTCTCATAATTGTTTGCTTTCACAGCCCTCGGTTTAAAAATAATTTTGAGAGAACATGCTTTAAAATACTAAGAAAAAAAACTGTTGTTTCAAGTTTTTATTTTAAAAGTAATAATCACTACAGTTAAATATATGAACTAAAGAAAATACCCTGAATGATAGGCATTAAACATAGTCAGCAAAAATTCTTCGCTTTGATGCTAGGTCCTTATGTATCAACACACCACAGAAATAAGTAGAATGAGAGAAATTAACACACCATCAATACTAGACCTAGTAGTGAGAGAAGGTAACACACCATCAATACTAGACCTAGTAGTGAGAGAAGGTAATTCGCCATCAATACTAGACCTAGTAGTGTGAGAAGGTAATTCACCATCAATACTAGACTCAGTATTGAGAGAAGGTAATTCACCATCAATACTAGACCTAGTAGTGAGAGAAGGTAATTCACCATCAGTACTAGACTTAGTAGTGAGAGAAGGTAGCACACCATCAATACTAGATCTAGTAGTGAGAGAAGGTAATTCACCATCAATTCTAGACCTAGTTGTGAGAGAAGGTAATTCACCATCAATACTAGACCTAGTAGTGAGAGAAGGTAACACACCATCAATACTAGACCTAGTAGTGAGAGAAGGTAACACACCATCAATACTAGACTCAGTATTGAGAGAAGGTAATTCACCATCAATACTAGACCTAGTAGTGAGAGAAGGTAATTCACCATCAGTACTAGACCTAGTAGTGAGAGAAGGTAATTCACCATCAATACTAGACCTAGTAGTGTGAGAAGGTAACACATCATCAATACTAGACCTAGTAGTGAGAGAAGGTAATTCACCATCAATACTAGACCTAGTAGTGTGAGAAGGTAACACATCATCAATACTAGACCTAGTAGTGAGAGAAGGTAACACACCATCAATACTAGACTCAGTATTGAGAGAAGGTAATTCACCATCAATACTAGACCTAGTAGTGAGAGAAGGTAATTCACCATCAGTACTAGACCTAGTAGTGAGAGAAGGTAATTCACCATCAATACTAGACCTAGTAGTGAGAGAAGGTAACACACCATCAATACTAGACCTAGTAGTGAGAGAAGGTAATTCGCCATCAATACTAGACCTAGTAGTGTGAGAAGGTAATTCACCATCAATACTAGACTCAGTATTGAGAGAACGTAATTCACCATCAATATTAGACCTAGTAGTGAGAGAAGGTAATTCACCATCAGTACTAGACTTAGTAGTGAGAGAAGGTAGCACACCATCAATACTAGACCTAATAGTGAGAGAAGGTAATTCACCATCAATTCTAGACCTAGTTGTGAGAGAAGGTAATTCACCATCAATACTAGACCTAGTAGTGACAGAAGGTAATTCACCATCAATGCTAGACCTAGTAGTGACAGAAGGTAATTCACCATCAATACTAGACCTAGTAGTGAGAGAAGGTAACACACCATCAATACTAGACCTAGTAGTGAGAGAAGGTAATTCACCATCAATACTAGACCTAGTAGTGAGAGAAGGTAAGGCACCATCAATACTAGACCTAGTAGTGAGAGAAGGTAAGGCACCATCAATATTAGACCTAGTAGTGAGAGAAGGTAACACACCGTCAATACTAGACCTAGTAGTGAGAGAAGGTAACACACCATCAATACTAGACCTAGTAGTGAGAGAAGGTAACACACCATCAATACTAGACCTAGTAGTGTGAGAAGGTAATTCACCATCAATACTAGACTCAGTATTGAGAGAAGGTAATTCACCATCAATACTAGACCTAGTAGTGAGAGAAGGTAATTCACCATCAGTACTAGACTTAGTAGTGAGAGAAGGTTGCACACCATCAATACTAGACCTAGTAGTGAGAGAAGGTAATTCACCATCAATTCTAGACCTAGTTGTGAGAGAAGGTAATTCACCATCAATACTAGACCTAGTAGTGAGAGAAGGTAACACACCATCAATACTAGACCTAGTAGTGAGAGAAGGTAACACACCATCAATACTAGACTCAGTATTGAGAGAAGGTAATTCACCATCAATACTAGACCTAGTAGTGAGAGAAGGTAATTCACCATCAGTACTAGACCTAGTAGTGAGAGAAGGTAATTCACCATCAATACTAGACCTAGTAGTGTGAGAAGGTAACACATCATCAATACTAAACCTAGTAGTGAGAGAAGGTAACACACCATCAATACTAGACTCAGTATTGAGAGAAGGTAATTCACCATCAATACTAGACCTAGTAGTGAGAGAAGGTAATTCACCATCAGTACTAGACCTAGTAGTGAGAGAAGGTAATTCACCATCAATACTAGACCTAGTAGTGAGAGAAGGTAACACACCATCAATACTAGACCTAGTAGTGAGAGAAGGTAATTCGCCATCAAAACTAGACCTAGTAGTGTGAGAAGGTAATTCACCATCAATACTAGACTCAGTATTGAGAGAACGTAATTCACCATCAATATTAGACCTAGTAGTGAGAGAAGGTAATTCACCATCAGTACTAGACTTAGTAGTGAGAGAAGGTAGCACACCATCAATACTAGACCTAATAGTGAGAGAAGGTAATTCACCATCAATTCTAGACCTAGTTGTGAGAGAAGGTAATTCACCATCAATACTAGACCTAGTAGTGACAGAAGGTAATTCACCATCAATGCTAGACCTAGTAGTGACAGAAGGTAATTCACCATCAATACTAGACCTAGTAGTGAGAGAAGGTAACACACCATCAATACTAGACCTAGTAGTGAGAGAAGGTAATTCACCATCAATACTAGACCTAGTAGTGAGAGAAGGTAAGGCACCATCAATACTAGACCTAGTAGTGAGAGAAGGTAAGGCACCATCAATATTAGACCTAGTAGTGAGAGAAGGTAACACACCGTCAATACTAGACCTAGTAGTGAGAGAAGGTAACACACCATCAATACTAGACCTAGTAGTGAGAGAAGGTAACACACCATCAATACTAGACCTAGTAGTGTGAGAAGGTAACACATCATCAATACTAGACCTAGTAGTGAGAGAAGGTAACACACCATCAATACTAGACCTAGTAGTGTGAGAAGGTAACACATCATCAATACTAGACCTAGTAGTGAGAGAAGGTAACACACCATCAATACTAGACTCAGTATTGAGAGAAGGTAATTCACCATCAATACTAGACCTAGTAGTGAGAGAAGGTAATTCACCATCAGTACTAGACCTAGTAGTGAGAGAAGGTAATTCACCATCAATACTAGACCTAGTAGTGAGAGAAGGTAACACACCATCAATACTAGACCTAGTAGTGAGAGAAGGTAATTCGCCATCAATACTAGACCTAGTAGTGTGAGAAGGTAATTCACCATCAATACTAGACTCAGTATTGAGAGAACGTAATTCACCATCAATACTAGACCTAGTAGTGAGAGAAGGTAATTCACCATCAGTACTAGACTTAGTAGTGAAAGAAGGTAGCACACCATCAATACTAGACCTAATAGTGAGAGAAGGTACTTCACCATCAATTCTAGACCTAGTTGTGAGAGAAGGTAATTCACCATCAATACTAGACCTAGTAGTGACAGAAGGTAATTCACCATCAATGCTAGACCTAGTAGTGACAGAAGGTAATTCACCATCAATACTAGACCTAGTAGTGAGAGAAGGTAACACACCATCAATACTAGACCTAGTAGTGAGAGAAGGTAATTCACCATCAATACTAGACCTAGTAGTGAGAGAAGGTAAGGCACCATCAATACTAGACCTAGTAGTGAGAGAAGGTAAGGCACCATCAATACTAGACCTAGTAGTGAGAGAAGGTAACACACCGTCAATACTAGACCTAGTAGTGAGAGAAGGTAACACACCATCAATACTAGACCTAGTAGTGAGAGAAGGTATCTCGCCATCAATACTAGACCTAGTAGTGTGAGAAGGTAATTCACCATCAATACTAGACTCAGTATTGAGAGAAGGTAATTCACCATCAATACTAGACCTAGTAGTGAGAGAAGGTAATTCACCATCAGTACTAGACTTAGTAGTGAGAGAAGGTTGCACACCATCAATACTAGACCTAGTAGTGAGAGAAGGTAATTCACCATCAATTCTAGACCTAGTTGTGAGAGAAGGTAATTCACCATCAATACTAGACCTAGTAGTTAGAGAAGGTAACACACCATCAATACTAGACCTAGTAGTGAGAGAAGGTAACACACCATCAATACTAGACTCAGTATTGAGAGAAGGTAATTCACCATCAATACTAGACCTAGTAGTGAGAGAAGGTAATTCACCATCAGTACTAGACCTAGTAGTGAGAGAAGGTAATTCACCATCAATACTAGACCTAGTAGTGTGAGAAGGTAACACATCATCAATACTAGACCTAGTAGTGAGAGAAGGTAATTCACCATCAATACTAGACCTAGTAGTGAGAGAAGGTAACACACCATCAATACTAGACCTAGTAGTGAGAGAAGGTAACACACCATCAATACTAGACTCAGTATTGAGAGAAGGTAATTCACCATCAATACTAGACCTAGTAGTGAGAGAAGGTAATTCACCATCAGTACTAGACCTATTAGTGAGAGAAGGTAATTCACCATCAATACTAGACCTAGTAGTGAGAGAAGGTAACACACCATCAATACTAGACCTAGTAGTGAGAGAAGGTAATTCGCCATCAATACTAGACTCAGTATTGAGAGAAGGTAATTCACCATCAATACTAGACCTAGTAGTGAGAGAAGGTAGCACACCATCAATACTAGACCTAGTAGTGAGAGAAGGTAATTCACCATCAATACTAGACCTAGTAGTGAGAGAAGGTAATTCACCATCAATACTAGACCTAGTAGTGAGAGAAGGTAATTCACCATCAATACTAGACCTAGTAGTGAGAGAAGGTAAGGCACCATCAATACTAGACCTAGTAGTGAGAGAAGGTAACGCACCATCAATACTAGACCTAGTAGTGAGAGAAGGTAATTCACCATCAATACTAGACCTAGTAGTGAGAGAAGGTAATTCACCATCAATACTAGACCTAGTAGTGAGAGAAGGTTTGACACCATCAATACTAGACCTAGTAGTGAGAGAAGGTAATTCACCATCAGGTAATTCACCATCAATACTAGACCTGGTAGTGAGAGAAGGTAATTCACCATCAATACTAGACCTAGTAGTGAGAGAAGGTAACACACCATCAATACTAGACCTAGTAGTGAGAGAAGGTAACACACCATCAATACTAGACCTAGTAGTGAGAGAAGGTAATTCACCATCAATACTAGACCTAGTAGTGAGAGAAGGTAATTCACCATCAATACTAGACCTAGTAGTGAGAGAAGGTAATTCACCATCAGTACTAGACCTAGTAGTGAGAGAAGGTAATTCACCATCAATACTAGACCTAGTAGTGAGAGAAGGTAATTCACCATCAGTACTAGACCTAGTAGACCTAGTAGTGTGAGAAGGTAACACATATTCAGTAGTAGACCTAGTAGTGAGAGAAGGTAATTCACCATCAATACTAGACCTAGTAGTTTGAGAAGGTAACACATCATTATTAGACCTAGTAGTGAGAGAAGGTAATTCACCATCAATACTAGTGCTAGTAGTGAGAGAAGGTAAGTGAGGGAAGGTAACACACCATCAATACTAGACTCAGTATTGAGAGAAGGTAATTCACCATCAATACTAGACCTAGTAGTGAGAGAAGGTAATTCACCATCAGTACTAGACCTAGTAGTGAGAGAAGGTAGCACACCATCAATACTAGACCTAGTAGTGAGAGAAGGTAATTCACCATCAATTCTAGACCTAGTTGTGAGAGAAGGTAATTCACCATCAATACTAGACCTAGTAGTGAGAGAAGGTAATTCACCATCAATACTAGACCTAGTAGTGAGAGAAGGTAATTCACCATCAATACTAGACCTAGTGAGAGAAGGTAATTCACATCAATGCTAGACCTAGTAGTGAGAGAAGGTAATTCACCATCAGTACTAGACCTAGTAGTGAGAGAAGGTAACACACCATCAATACTAGACCTAGTAGTGAGAGAAGGTAATTCACCATCAGTACTAGACCTAGTAGTGAGAGAAGGTAATTCACCATCAGTACTAGACCTAGTAGTGAGAGAAGGTAATTCACTATCAGTACTAGACCTAGTAGTGAGAGAAGGTAATTCACTATCAGTACTAGACCTAGTAGTGAGAGAAGGTAATTCACTAGTAGTGAGAGAAGGTAATTCACCATCAATACTAGACCTAGTAGTGAGAGAAGGTAATTCACCATCAATACTAGACCTAGTAGTGAGAGAAGGTAACACACCATCAATACTAGACCTAGTAGTGAGAGAAGGTAATTCACCATCAATACTAGACCTAGTAGTGAGAGAAGGTACCATTACTAGACCTAGTAGTGAGAGAAGGTAAGGCACCATCAATACTAGACCTAGTAGTGAGAGAAGGTAACACACCGTCAATACTAGACCTAGTAGTGAGAGAAGGTAACACACCATCAATACTAGACCTAGTAGTGAGAGAAGGTAACACACCATCAATACTAGACCTAGTAGTGAGAGAAGGTAACACACCATCAATACTAGACCTAGTAGTGAGAGAAGGTAACACACCATCAATACTAGACCTAGTAGTGAGAGAAGGTAATTCACCATCAATACTAGACCTAGTAGTGAGAGAAGGTAATTCACCATCAGTACTAGACCTAGTAGTGAGAGAAGGTAATTCACCATCAATACTAGACCTAGTAGTGAGAGAAGGTAACACACCATCAATAAGGTATCTTGTACTTAAGAGTAAAAAATCCTCTGCATAAGTAAAATATGAAATCGTTTAAGAAAACTGTAAGAAATCCTCTATAAAAAGCAAAAGTAAGAAAACCTCAAAATTAAAATAAGAAAGCTCTCTATAAATTTAAAGTAAGAAATCTATATAAAGAGTATGAAATTCTCTAGAAAAATCTTTAGGTAAAAAATAAAAACAAAATCGGTTAGAGTTCAAGCCATGAATGTTCACTGTGCAGTAAGTACATCTGAGAAATCAATGGGACAAATCTATGAGAGGAACAAATATACTCGCAATATATGAGATGGAATCAAGCAATGCATGATAAAATTACCAAAAAAAAAAAAAGAAACACTAAAGACTAATTTAATAACAGGTACTGGAAAGTCATAAAAAATAACCTGGAGCCTATACAGAAAGTGACTCAAAACAGAAACTAATCAAAGATTCAAATAGGCCTTAAACAAATTTACTAAAATAAGTGGAAAGGAAATTTTGTAAGGAATGTTACATACAGTATTAGTAAAGCAGAAGGAAGTGTGAGATATATTATATATACATTTCCAGGTTGTAATAACAGACGAAAAAATACATCTTCACTCATGAAGGACTCACTTCAACCAGTCAACCATACAACTTTAGATAAGGAGTAAGTCAACCAAAAAAATAATGAGTATACCAATCAACGTAGTCGTAGTATAATCCTGAATCTCATCATCTTAGACCGTACAAAGATAATACTGATCAAATGAGCACCAGGAAATCAGAAATTTAATCAAGCTGATCATTACATGGAAACACTCAACTAATATATATTTGGTATTCGAGCTGGGGTAATCTGGTATTCATGTATATATATATATATATATATATATATATATATATATATATATATATATATATATATATATATATATATATACAGTAAACAGGTGATTTCAGAATATGCAAAACAACAACTGTGAAAAATAGAGAAATTCCATGCGCTTTCGTGACTACTCACATTATCAAGGAACAATGAAAGTAATGCATCAAAGGAAGGCATATAAAGGGTCTAGCCCACACCTCACTATCACATCCCACAACAAAGCAACACCTGACGCGCGACTCATAAGAAAGAGAACACTGCAGCAGCCCCGCTGGCCCAACTAGACAGGTCCTTCACACAACCCACCAACAAACTATTCTACCCAAGAATTAAGAATTTTAAAATTTATTATTTGTCCAATGTATTATTAAATTCTTCCCAAATTCTATTAATTATAACTGGATGTAATTTATATAAACCAAAGGAAATATTCATATTATTGTCAAAACTGCTTTTTATGAAACAAGATTCAATTATATTCCTGTCGACCATGGACTTGTTTGATACAACTTTCTCAACTTTTTGAAAATCAATTGGATGGTTAAAATCTCTCACATGAATAAATAGAGCATTGGAATCTTGTCCAGTTCTAATGCTATATTTATGTTGTTTTAATCCCTTACCATGAAAACTTGGTTGATATGCCTTTTCTTCTTAAGGCTTTTAATATCAAAGTTGTATTTAAAAATCTTGATACAGTAAAGAAGATACAGTGAAGAATTCCCCCAAAAATGTTGACGGATGTGTGTATAAGATTCCTTGTAAAATTTGCGTTAAAGTTTATTACGGTCAAACTGGTAAAGGTCTCGAACTAAGATTAAAACAACATAAATATAGCATTAGAACTGAACAAGATTCCAATGCTTTATTTATTCATGTGAAAGATTTTAACCATCCAGTTGATTTTCAAAAAGTTGAGAAAGTTGTATCAAGCAAGTCCATGGTCGACAGGAATATAATTGAATCTTGTTTCATAAAAAGCAGTTTTGACAATAATATGAATATTTCCTTTGGTTTATATAAATTAGATCCATTTGTAATTAATAGAATTTGGGAAGAATTTAATAATACATTGGACAAATAATAAATGTTAAAATTCTTAATTCTTGGGTAGAATAGTTTGTTGGTGGGTTGTGTGAAGGACCTGTCTAGTTGGGCCAGCGGGCCTGCTGCAGTGTTCTCTTTCTTATGAGTCGCGCGTCAGGTGTTGCTTTGTTGTGGGATGTGATAATGAGGTGTGGTCTAGACCCTTTATATGCCTTCCTTTGATGCATTACTTTCATTGTTCCTTGATAATGTGAGTAGTCACGAAAGCGCTTGGAATTTCTCTATTTCTCACAGTGGTTGTTTTGCATATATATATATATATATATATATATATATATATATATATATATATATATATATATATATATATGTATGTATATATATAAAGCACAGTCAGTAATATATAAGTTAAGCAAAGTCTAGATAGAAAAACTAATTCTCGATATTCTTCACTAGCCTGGCTCCCACCCTCTTCACATATTCCTTCCTGCAATCCCATCACTCCAGATATTTCCTTCCACTACCCCCAGCACTGAAAATATTCCCTCCTCCACTCCCATCACTCAAGATATTTCCCTCCACCATCCCTATCACTCCAGGTACCTGCTGCTCAAACCCCAGGTGAAGGTCAGGTAGTAGTGGAATAAACACTCATTTCCTTGACGCCTGTCGAAAAGATCGTCTGTCCCGTGACTGTCGACAAACTTCCGTAGCTGTAGGTGAGGGGACTGGAGCTGGGTGAGGGGACTGGAGCTGGGTGAGGGGACTGGGAGCTGGGTGAGGGGAACTGGGAGCTGGATTAGTGTACTGGGCAGGGTGTGTCCTGGAAGTACGTACATTGAGTGTTTGAGTAAGTGTCCTGGGTGTTTATTGTGTTTATATTTAGCATGTGTACTGGTTATGCCAATACTGAGTGTGCATACTGGGTAAAGTGAGTTTGTAGTGTCTAAACTGGGTGTAGAATGTATTTACGGAATATAATGTGTGTACTGGGTGTAGTGTGCACTGGTAGTGTGTTTGTTTGTACATAGTAGTGTGTTTGTGTCGGAAATATTTGTATCGATAACATGTGTACTGGCAGTGTCCACTGGTATTGAGCACTTGTGGTGAGCACTGGTACTGTTTACTGGTAGTGTGTACCGGCACTGTGTACTGATAGTGAGTACTGGTACTTTGTACTGATATTGAGTACTGATAGTGTGTAGAGTACCTTGTCGGGGGTCGAAGGGATCATGGGGTAGAGGAATGAGGATATAGAGGAGGAGTAGGGTTGGTGGTTGGAGGTTGGAATGTTGGGTTGAAAAGCTGGAAAGGTCAGGATGTGGAGTTGAAAGGGTGGGGGAAGGGGTGTGAGGTTGAGGGAGCATCAGTGGGGTCAGGTTGGTGTAAATGTGTGAGAAGAATGTATAAGGTATCGTACCCTGGTGGTGGGGTTGTGGCTGCTTGGATGGTTAGGTACTGTGTTGGTTGCGTGGTGGGACGTTTGGGTGGTGGGGTGGTTAGGTAATGGTGTGATATGATTGAGTGGTTGGGTGCTTAGTGGGTGAAGGGGTGGGTGGTCAGGTGGGGAGGGGTGGGATGGTGAGGGGATGGTGTGGAGAGAGGGTGGGGTGGTAGGGTGGTGAGGTGGTGTGGGGAGAGGGTCGGGTGGTGGGGTGGTTGGGTGGTGATGTGGTGTTATGAGAGGGTTGGGTGGTGAGGTGGTGTGGTGAGAGGGTGGGGTGGTAGGGTGGTGAAGTGGTGTGATGAGAGGGTGGGTTGGTGGGGCGGTAGAGTGGTGAGGTGATGGTGTGATGAGAAGGTAGGGTGGTGAGGTGGTGTGGTGAGAGGGAAGGGTGGTGAGGTGGTAGGGTGGTAGAGTGGTGATGTGATGGTGTGATGAGAAGGTAGGGTGGTGAGGTGGTGTGGTGAGAGGGTAGAGTGGTGGGGTGGTAGGGTTGTGAGGTGATGGTATGATGAGAGGGTAGGATGGTGAGGTGGTGTGGTGAGAGGGTAGGGTGGTGGGGTGGGGTGGTGAGAGGGTGGGGGGGTAGGGTGGCGAGCTGGTGTGGTGAGAGGGTGTGGTGGTGGGGTGGTAGGGTGGGGAGGTGGTGTGGTTGGGTGGTTAGGTTAGGTGGGGTGGTGAGAGGGTGGGGTGGTAGGGTTGTGAGGTGGGGTGGTGAGAGGGTGGGGTGGTGGTGCGTTGAGAGGGTGGGGTGGTAGGTTGGTCAGGTGGGGTGATAAGAGGGCGGGGTGGTAGGGTTGTGAAGTGGGGTGGTGTGGTGGTTGGGTGGTTAGGTGGGGTGGTGAGAGGGTGGGGTGGTAAGGTTGTGAGGTGGGGTGGTGAGAGGGTGAGTTGTTAGTAGGTGGGGTGGTGAGGTGGTAGGGTTCTGAGGTGTGGTGAGAGGGTGGGGTGGTGGGATGGTTGGGTTTTGAGGTGGGGTGGTAAGAGGGTGGGGTGGTGGGGTGGTGAGAGGGTGGGGTGGTGGGGTGGTGAGAGGGCGGGGTGGTGGGGTGGTGAGAGGGTGAGTTGTTAGTAGGTGGGGTGGTGAGGTGGTAGGGTTCTGAGGTGTGGTGAGAGGGTGGGGTGGTGGGATGGTTGGGTTTTGCGGTGGGGTGGTGAGAGGGTGGGGTGGTGGGGTGGTGAGAGGGTGGGGTGGTGAGAGGGTGTGGTGGTGGGGTGGTAGGGTGGTGAGGTGGTGTGGTTGGGTGGTTAGGTTAGGTGGGGTGGTGAGAGGGTGGGGTGGTAGGGTTGTGAGGTGGGGTGGTGAGAGGGTGGGGTGGTGGTGCGTTGAGAGGGTGGGGTGGTAGGTTGGTTAGGTGGGGTGATAAGAGGGCGGGGTGGTAGGGTTGTGAAGTGGGGTGGTGTGGTGGTTGGGTGGTTAGGTGGGGTGGTGAGAGGGTGGGGTGGTAAGGTTGTGAGGTGGGGTGGTGAGAGGGTGAGTTGTTAGTAGGTGGGGTGGTGAGGTGGTAGGGTTCTGAGGTGTGGTGAGAGGGTGGGGTGGTGGGATGGTTGGGTTTTGAGGTGGGGTGGTAAGAGGGTGGGGTGGTGAGAGGGTGGGGTGGTGGGGTGGTGAGAGGGTGGGGTGGTGGGGTGGTGAGAGGGCGGGGTGGTGGGGTGGTGAGAGGGTGAGTTGTTAGTAGGTGGGGTGGTGAGGTGGTAGGGTTCTGAGGTGTGGTGAGAGGGTGGGGTGGGGGGATGGTTGGGTTTTGAGGTGGGGTGGTGAGAGGGTGGGGTGGTGGGGTGGTGAGAGGGTGGGGTGGTGAGAGGGAGGGGTGGTGGGGTGGTGAGAGGGTGAGTTGTTAGTAGGTGGGGTGGTGAGGTGGTAGGGTTCTGAGGTGTGGTGAGAGGGTGGGGTGGTGGGATGGTTGGGTTTTGAGGTGGGGTGGTGAGAGGGTGGGGTGGTGGGGTGGTGAGAGGGTGGGGTGGTGAGAGGGCGGGGTGGTGAAAGGGAGGGGTGGTGAATTAATTTGAATCTGAAGGTCTCATGAGATGGAGTGAGAATTTAAGGATAGAAATTGTAGGTATTTCTAAATAGGAACACTGGGTATTTTAGGGTAGGTATAGTGGGCATTTTAGGGTAGGTATAGTAGGCATTTTAGGGTAGGAATTGTGGGTATTTTAGGGTAGATATTGTGGGTATTTTAGGGTAGATATTGTGGGTATTTTAGGGGAGGTATAGCGGGTATATTAGGGTAGAAATTGTGAGTATTTTATGGAAGGAATTGTGAATATTTTAGGGAAAGTATTGTGGGTATTTTATGGTACAAATTGTGGGTATTTTAGGGTAGAAATTGTGGATATTTTAGGGTAGAAATTGTGGATATTTTAGGGTAGAAATTGTGGATATTTTAGGGTAGAAATTGTGGGTATTTTAGGGTAGAAATTGTGGATATTTTAGGGTAGAAATTGTGAGTATTTTAAGTAGGAATTGTAGGTATTTTAAAGAAGGAAAAATAGTGACCCTGCAGTAGGTCACTCATGACACAGGATGCAGCGTGAGAGTAGCTGGGCTCATGAGCTATAGCATAACAGAGAATTTCTATCGGAGAGTGATGGGGGAAGCAAGTGATAGCGAGGGGGAGGCGAGTGATAGGGAAGGGGAGACGAGTGATAGGGAGGGGGAGGGGGAGGCAAGTGATAGGGAGGGGAGGCGAGTGATAGGGAGGGGGAGACCAGTGACAGGGTGAGGGAGACCAGTAATAGGGGGGGAGACCAGTGATAGGGAGAGGAAGACCAGTGATAGGGAGGGGAGGCGAGTGATAGGGAGAGGGAGACCAGTGACAGGGTAAGGGAGACCAGTGATAGGGGGGAGACCAGTGATAGGGAGAGGGAGACCAGTGATAGGGAGGGGAGGCGAGTGATAGGAAGGGGGAGACCAATGATAGGGAGGGGAGGCGAGTGATAGGGAGGGGGAGACCAGTGATAGGGAAGGGGAGGTGAATGATAGGGAAGGGGAGATGAATAATAGGGTGGGGGAGGCTAGTGATAGGGAGTGGGAGGGGAGTGATAGGGAGAGGAGGCGAGTGATAAGGAGGGGAGGCGAGTGATAGGGAGGGGGAAACCAGTGATAGGGAGGGGGAGACGAGTGATAGGGAGGTTTAGACCAGTGACAGTGATGGGGACACCATTGATAGGGAGTGGGAGGCGAGTGATAGGGAGGGGGAGACCAGTGATACGGAAGGGGAGATGATAGGGTGGGGGAGGCAAGTGATAGGGAGGAGGAGGGGAGTGATAGGGAGGGGGAGGCGAGTGATAGGGAGGGGGAGACGAGAGGAACATGAGGGACTGTATGGGGTTCAAGGAGAGGGGTGGATAAAATGAGCTTCTAAGGATGGTGGGTGAGGTTCTGGGGATGGTGGGAGAGGTTCTAGGGGAGGTGGGTGAGGTTCTAGAAGTGATGGGCAAGGTTCTGTGGGTGGTGGGTGAGATTCTGTGGGTGGTGGGTGAGGTTCTAGGGGTGGTGGGTGAGGTTCTAGGAGTGGTGGGTAAGGTTCTAGGAATGGCGGGTGAGGTTCTGTGGGTGGTGGGTGAGGTTCTAGGGGTGGTGGGTAAGGTTCTAAGGGTGGTGGGTGAGGTTCTAGGAGTGGTGGGTAAGGTTATAGGAGTGGTGGGTGAGGTTCTAAGGGTGGTGAGTGAGCTTCTAGGGGCGGTGGGTGAGTTTTGCAGTGGTGGGTGATTACTGAGAGTGGTGGGCGAGGTGGGGAGAATAAGAGGAATTGCACGGGGTAGCTGGATAGAGAGGGATGAGAGAATGATGCTGACAATCCTAGCAGAGGCGGGAGGGATAACTGTAGGGAATGGTGGGATAGGTGCACGGACTGGAGGGATAGGTGCATGGAGTGGAATGATAAGTACTCTGACTGGAGGGATAGGTGCTTGGGATGGAAGGGTAGGTCAACAGGCTGGAAGGGTAGGTGTAAGGATTGGAGACGCAGGGTCAGGAACAGGAGGGATAGATGGAGGGGATATAAGGGTGGATGAAAGAGCTGGAGGGGATGTAGGGGAAGGTGCACGGGCTTAGGGGATAGGTGAAAGGGCTAGGTAATTAAGTGAAGGTGATGTAGAGGAATAGATGCATGGGCTGGATGGGTAGCTGGAGGGATAGGTGGAGGTGCTGGAGAGATATAGGTGGCGGTGCTGGAGGCGTAGCCGGGGGGGCTTAAGGGATAGGTGGAGGGACTGTAAGGGTAGATGCATGGGCAAGAATGGTAGGTGCACACGTATTATTGTAGACGCAGTGAGTGGAGGGTAGGTGTAGCCGTACGGTGTAGAAGACTGGGAGGATGGGCGTTACAGTTTTGGAGCAGTTACGACGACTGGCTGCAGTAGTTGCAGGGGGTCGGACTTGAAGGGGTTAGCAAGACTAGAAACATAGGTGTAGAAACTAGAGGACTAGATGCTTAGATTAGGAGCAAAGGCAGGGTTTGGCATGGTAGGTGACATGACTGTTGCGGTAGGTGAAGGGGATGGAGGTGCAGGTGCAATAGTTGAAGGGGTATGTTAGCACTTTTCTTTGGACGAGAGTTGGAGGGGAAGATGGAGTGATTGGAAAGCCTTGAAGGGTAGATGCAGGGGGGTTGTGGGTGGGTGAAGAGAGTGGAAGAATTTGTGAAAGGGTTGGACAAGCAGGCGCAAAGGCTGAATGGGTAGACGCAGGGGTTGCATGGGTAGATGCAGGGGTTGAATAAGTAGAAGCAGAGGTTGTATGGGTAGATGCAGGGGTTCAATGGGTAGATACAACGGTTGTATGAGTAGAAGCAGGGATTGAATAGGTAGATGCAGGGGTTATATGGGTAGATGCAGGGGTTGAATAGGTAGAAGAGGCTGTATGGGTAGATGCAGGGGTTGTATGGGTAGAAGAGGCTGTATGGGTAGATGCAGGGGTTGTATGGGTAGATGCATAGGTTGAATAGGTAAATGCAGAGGATGTATGGGTAGATGCAGGGGTTGAATGGGGAGATGCAGAGGATATATGGGTAGATGCAAGGTTTTTTTTGGGTAGATGAAGAGGTTGTATGGGTAGGAGCAGGGGATGTATGGGTAGGAGCAGGGGATGTATGGGTAGGAGCAGGGGATGTATGGGTAGGAGCAGGGGATGTATGGGTAGGAGCAGGGAATGTATGGGTAGGAGCAGGGGATGTATGGGTAGGAGCAAGGGATGTACGCGTAGATACAGGAGTTGTGTGGGTAGATGCAGGGGTGGTGTGGATAGATGCAGGGGGCTTCGATGTTTAGGCACGTGTAAGGGCGGTAGATTCCGAGACGTGAAGCAAGGGCAGGGTCGTGGGCGTGCGTGGGCGCGACGTACCTGTGTGTAGTGTTGCAGTGAGGAGGAGCAGCAACAAGATGATCCCCCGAGGCAACACACAACTCCAGATCGTCGTAGTGGATGCGGTCGCCCTGGTAGCGGGCGCCATCTTGGCGGCAGCCCCACTGACCCAACCGTCACTGGGGACTAAACTGGCCTACGCACTCATGGGCCTACACGCACTCTCTCACTCACTCTTTCTCTCTCTCTCTCACCCACTAGCACTCGGGGGCAGCGCGCCCCACCCCCCGCTGGGCGTGTGTGTGCTGGGCAGCACAGGGCATGCAGGAGGGTGGCTAGGGGGGGCGGGTGTTCCTCCGACGGGAGCTTCGAACTGAACGGTCGTCGGGGACAGACTGAACGCGCACCCACCAGCGCTCTCACGCTGCGCACCCGCACACACGCACCACCTATTGACGCCGACACGTCGATACTCCCGCCCCTGCTACCCCTTCCCCTTCCTATGCCACCTAACCCGTTACCCCTAACCCCTACACGCCTGTTTCCGCGCCACACGCCCGCACGCCCACACCGTCAACAACACCAGCACGCACGCCCATATTGTCAACACCACACACACAAACGCACGCGGGCACACATGGAAACACACACACACACATACACACACACACACACACACACACACACACACACGCACACACGCACACATACACACATACACACATGCACACACACGCACACATACACACACACACACACACACACACACACACACACACACACACACACACACACACACGTGGAATAGCCTAGCAAGTGAAGTAGTGGAGGCAGGAACCATACATAGTTTTAAGAAGAGGTATGACAAAGCTCAGGAAGCAGAGAGAGAGAGGATCCAGTAGCGATCAGTGAAGAGGCGGGGCCAGGAGCTGAGTCTCGACCCCTGCAACCACAATTAGGTGAGTACAATTAGGTGAGTACACACACACACACACACACACACAGAAATAGACTCAGAAGTGTCCCTGTTTGCAGATGATGTGAAGTTGATGAGAAGAATTCAATCGGACGAGTACCAGGCAGACCTACAAGGGGACCTGGACAGGCTGAGGCCTGGTCTAGCAATTGTCTCCTGGAGTTCAACCCCACCAAGTGAAAAGTTATGAAGATTGGGGAAGGGCAAAGAAGACCGAAGACGGAGACTACAAACTTCACTCAAGGAAAAGCATCTTGGGGTGAGTATAACACTGGGCACATCTCCTGAGGCGCACATCAACCAAATAACTGCTCCAGCATACAGGCGCCTAGCAAGCCTAAGAACAGCATTCGTACATCTCAATAAGAAATCGTTCAGGACCTTGTACACCGTGTACGTTAGGCCTATATTGGAGTATGCAGCACCAGTTTGGTATCCACACCTAGCCAAGCACATAAGGAAACTAGAGAAAGTGGAAAGGTTTGCAACAAGACTAGTCCCGGAGCTAAGGGGCATGTCCTACGAGGAGAGGTTAAGGGAAATTGACCTGACGACACTGGAGGACAGGAGAGATAGGGGGGATATGATAACGATATATAAAATGCTGAGATGAATCAACAAGGCGGACAGAGACAGGATGTTTCAGAGATGGGAGACAGCAACAAGGGGTCACACATGGAAGTTGAAGACTCAGATGAATCACAGGGATGTTAGGAAGTATTTCTTCAGTCACAGAGTTGTCAGGAAGTGGAACAGTCTGGGAAGTGATGTAGTGAAGGCAGGATCCATACATAGCTTTAAGAAGAGGTATGATAAAGCTCATGGAACAGGACGAGTGATGTAGTAGCAATGAGTGAAGAGGCAGGGTCAGGAGCTGTGTCTCGACCCCTGCAACCACAACTAGGTGAGTACACACACACACACATACACAGAAAGAAGACCGCAGATGGAGTACATGCTCGCGGCTCAAAGACCACAAAACTCACTCAAGGAAAAGGATCTTGGGGTGAGCATCATACCAAGCACATCTGCTGAGGTGCACATCAACCAAATAACTGCTGCATCATATGGACGCCTGGCAAACCTAAGAATAGCGTTTCGACACCTGAGAATGGAATCATTGAAGATTCTGTACACCGTGTACGGCAGGCCCATATTGGAGTATGCAGCACCAGTATGGAACCCACACCTGGTCAAGTACGTTAAGAAAATAGAGAATGTACAAAGGTTTGCTAAAAGACTAGTCCCGGAGCTACGTGGTATGTCCTTCGAGGAGATTTTAAGGGAAATCAACCTGATGGCACTGGCGAACAGGAAGGATAGGGAGGACATAATAACGACGTATAAAATATTGAGAGGAATTGACAGGATGGATAGGGAGAGGATGTTTCAGAGATGGGACACAGCAACAAGGGGGCATAACTGGAAGTTAAAAACTCATGAGTCACAGGGATGTTACGAAATATTCCTTCAGTCATAGAGATGTCAGTAAGTGGAACACTCAGGAGAGTGCTGTAGTGGAGGCAGGGTCTATACATAGCTTTAAGCAGAGATACGACAAAGCTCATGGAGCAGCAAGTGAGTGGACTACCGAAGAGGCGGGGCCAGGAGCTGTGAATCAATCCCTTGCAACCACAAATAGGTGAGTACAAATAAGTTAGTACACACACACAGGCGGCACCAGGAGCTGTGAATCGACCCATGAAACCACATATAGTAAGTACACATGCACTAACTTCTGGAACCGACGCTCGTTTCTCAAATCCGAGAGTGACCTTCAGGAATCTCAAGACAGAGTTTTTCCGAGTACTTTTTAAAACAAATGCCAGGCCCATATTGGAGTTCGCAGCACCAGTATATAACCCATAACTGAGGAAACGTGTTTAGGCACTGGAGAAAGTACTAAAGTTGACAGTTAGGCTTGTTCCTGACTTAAGGGACATGAGCTATGAGGAGAAGCTAATTGAATTGAATCTAACGACAGTAGAGGTTAGAAGAACATGAGCAGGTATGATAATGTACTGATAGGGTAGACAGGGACAGGCTGTTTGAAAGACAGGGAACTAGAACTCGGAGACACAGCTGGATTAGATACAGATGAGTCACGTGCCATGGAAGGTACTGGAGAAGATAGTCAGATGGAGAACTTGAATGTAAGATATTTCATAAACATATCTATGACAAAATGACAGAAGTGAAAAAGCAGAGAGAGATAAGTAGCTTGCATATTCTTGGATTGCAAGAAGACGTTTGATACTGTACTTCACAAGAGAATAGGGCAAAAACTTCAGGTGCACACAGGAATAACAGGGAATGTACTCCGCTGGATAAAAGAATACCTCAACAGAGGGAAGCAAGTGATTGTCCGGGAAGAGATGTAAGATAAGGAAAGAGTGGCAAACGGGATTCTTCATGGATCAGTATTAAGACCTGTGCTGTTTGTGGTATATATGAATGACATACCAGATGGATTGATGGATTGTTTTCAGACGTTGTAAAACTAATGAGGGAAATAAAATCAATGAGAACACGAAAAAGCTACTAGTGGATCTGGACAAACTACAAGATTCACCTCCAGGTAATGCACACCTTTAGTGACTGGGGAGGAAACAAGAAAACCCGACAAGAATTTAGACTTGGGGACAGAGACTGCGGATCTCGCTTACAAAGAAAGACCCAGGGGTGAGCGAAGTGCCAAGCATATCGTTGGAGGCACACATTAACCGAATAACTTTTGAAGCTAATGTTCTTATGGCAAATCTAAATACGAGAATGTTGTTAATGGGAGATTTAGTTTTAGACAAATTGATTGGAGCAATTTAACAGAAAATCTTGAGTCGAGCGTCTTTCATGGTATGATCCAAGACAGGTTTTTAAATCCGTTTGTGACAGAACCAATCAGAGGAAATAATCCGCTTGAATTGTTCTAAAAAGGAACCACTACTTAATAACTATGGAGTTAGTGATGAGCTTGGGGAAAGCGATCACAACTTACTCAGTTTCAGTATATCATGGAATTACTATTACGCAGTGTGTTGTAAAGAATATTGTGTAAAAAAACGCTCCATATATTGTCAGTTTCCGGGATTTGTTATGAAACTGGACGTGTATTGTTCTTGGTCAGTCAGAGTGGCCAGGAGAGAAGAGTAAGGTCACTGAGGTGTGTGTCAGTTTATGCAGAGCAGCGCCTGCAGCAAGATATCCTAGTATGTCACGGTTTGTTTTGTAGGGATTTTTTTTTTTTTTTTTTTTTTTTTTAAGTTTATACCATAGGTTACTTTATTAGTTTAAGTGTTCTCGTGTTTATCTGTAAGGCCCTAGTGTGCAGAGGCCTGTTTTGAGTGGTGTAAAAATTGTGGAGAGAGATGTATATGGTGGAAGAGGTGAAGTTTTGTTATATTTTTACTGTACGCAGCGAGTTAGTGGACATAGCTTAAGGGTCTCACACTATATGACATCCTAAGCATGTTCATTGACTGCCGTAAAGTAAATCTGATAATTAATTCTGAAGGATTTCCTCTTATCAATAATTTCATTGATGTACTTGTTACAAAAATTGTATGTGAGAGAGTTATTTGACTTCTATGACCCAGTGTGCCAATTATATCTCTATGTTTGAAATCGTACTCTACAAGTACTTTAAATTTTTGTATAACTTTAAATGTAATGTGAAATTGATTTACACAGCGTGTTTGCAAACTGATAATAGTGTTAGTGTTTCTGTAATGACTAGTTTCAATACTGCACTTCCATTTTCTCTGCAAGTAGACTCCAGTTCTGCTGGTGTTAGTGATGCTTTTTTGAAAAAGCAATAGAACAATTATTGCCAGTAAATTTAAAAGTCGCCAGAGAATTTATGCCCCAACAGAAAAGGAGGCTCTTGCTTTGTGTTGATTGTATAATTTTTTTTTTCATTGTATTGATCACAGTTCTACATTTCCTTCACGTACCCAGGAACCACACTCAAATGCTCTTTGGTGATTCGTTCTGTAAAAGGGACAAAGAATATGGTTGTTCATGTATTTTCTCGTGTGAACTGTACATACTGTAGTGTAGACATTTATTTGCTCTCATTCTGCAGTGCTTACAGTAGGTGAGTAGATAACATTTCTGACCACCTAGTGGACTGAAGCTCGGTGAGCTGGTAAAGGAGGGTATCAGATTTCCCAAGAGTGTGTGTTTTTGGTAGTAGTCACCAGTATATGCCCAGGCAAGGTATGCTAACATACGGTGTGGGCGGTGATGCCTTCACTTGTGTGATGTTGTATGGACTGTTGGCCCAAAGGTAGTGGTACAGTGTTGGCGGATGCCTTACCATTTTTGGGTTATGCATAGTGATCTAGTGTGTTTTGTGTGTTGTATTTCTCAAGGACCCACCTGCTTTTTTTGAATCACCAGTTGAGGTGGCTCCAGGGTTCCTTGGAATGACAGTGTAGGTGAATTCCTGGGAGCCTCACCCTTTGAGGGGTCAGTGGTGATGACTCCAGTGTGTTTTTCAAGGCCACAGTCCCACCGACAAAATTTATATGTGACTTACTACCCAGTTTTGAAGTCTGTAAGACTACTGTGAGACGCAGGGTTGATAATGTAATTTTCCATTTGTATTAATATGTACACTAACTTTTTACACTGTTTATGGAGGCTTTGTTTATATATATTTTTTATGAAGTGGTTATTTCATATGTGAAAACAGAGACGTATGATAATGGACGTTAATGCTGTTTACAGAGTTTCTCAGTTTATAATAATCATGTCATTAATGTGGAAACTTTATATAAAGTGTATGTTTTATTTTTGTAAACAGAGTTGTGTGATAATAAACACTTGTGCTTTAAACAGAGACTTTCTCAATTTATAATAAGTTTACTTGTATATAATTAGTGTATACCTTTCATGTAATTAATATGTACAGAGGTAACCCAATCAGCTCTTTAATTTTATAGAAAAATGTATAGAAAATGTATATGTATAGAAAATGTTCAACGTAGATGTTTGGTCAACACTGAGTTGTAATGGTGCATTTTCCTGTTTATGTTTAAGAGTACGACTATAAAACATGACTATGGGCTCATCTGGCGTTAAACCTGATCACTTTTACTTCAAGCGAGTTTCACACGTCTACTGATTAGCAGTGCCTATTGTAGAGATAAACTTTAAGATGATAAATGTTTATTTTGTTTTTCTATTTACAAGTAAATTGCAAAAAGACAGTGCTTGCTGTAGGTTTTTATTTCTGGAGAATTTTGTGTTTCCTCAGACCTAAGGTTAATTTCCCATTTTTTTCATCGACTAGCTGCAACCAACTGGATCCAGCTAGCTGGGTGAGACCCGTGGCGTAGGGGAGGGGATAATACGCAGTTTGTTGTAGAGAATATTGTAAAAAAAAAAACGCTCCATATATAATGTCAGTTTCCAGGATTTGTTCTGAAACTATACGCGTATTGTTCCTGGTCAATCAGAGTGGTTAGGAGAGGAGATTGAGGTGTGTATCAGTTTATGGAGCGCAGCACCTGCAGCAATGTATCATAACACGTCACGGCTTGTTGTGTAGGGATTTTTTTTTTGTAAGTTTATACCATAGATTAGTTTATTGGTTTAAGTGACCTCATGTGTACCTGTAAGACCCTAGTGTGCAGAGGCCTGTTTAAGTTTTGGGAGCCTGCAGGCTGAGCAGGTTGAGCATCATGCAGAAGGGAAGAGGGTGTCATGGAACTTCTCTGTTTATAAATATTTATGTTTTTTACTCACAAGTAGCAGTGTGCTAGTGAGCTAATGTGAGTAAAGGTGAACTGAAGTGTGGTGATGTTGGTTGCAGTAGAGTAGATTGAAGGTTGTATAATGTAGTATATATTAAATTACTTTTAATATATTTATAATTTTCTATAGGTGAGTTTTTGTGTCCTTCCTCATAATACATTGGCCATTTAAACATATGCTTTATAATCTGTATGAAGGTAAATTCTAGCCCTAGAGTGGTTTATTTTTCCATTTTAAATAATATACATACCCTTTGACATACCAGGGTTTGCTCCCTAGCAGCCAGTACATTTATTTACATTACGCAGCCAAAAAAAAAAAAGTAGCAATTACTTTAACTACACCGAAGTTAAGGTCCGTGATTTTCATGCAGCCGAATTTGTGGGGCTGAGGAACATCAGGGTAGAGTCAACTGGTTTGACCTAACGAGTGATTATCCTGTGGGTCAAGTAGGTAGAGATGTTTGCCAGTATGGAGTTTTTCAGAGTATAGTTCAAGCTGCCAGGCAACATATGTTCCAAATAGGAAATTAGATCAAACAAAACTTATTCTTAATGGATAAACAATAGAGTAAAACATCTCATAAGTCAAAAGAGATGCATTTACAAGCGAATCAAAAGAGGAGGACACTCAATTAAAGAGAGAAATCACTAAAAGAATAAGAAAAGCCGAAAGATATGAAATTAAAGTTGCAAGGGAATCAAAGACTAACTCAAAAGGTTTCTTTCAAGTATATAGGAGTAAGATTATGTAGAAGATAGGCCAGCTTAAAAGTTGCTCAGGTCAGCTCACTCTAAGTGACAAAGAAATGTGTGCAATCTTCAACACTCATTTCCTCTCAGTTTTTACCCAAGAAGATTCTAGCAAAACTTCAGAAAATTCAAGTTACATAGATCAAGACGATAATAAGTTATGTATGATCAAAGTCACTAGTGACATAGTTCTCAGACGAATAGATAGATTAAAACCTAACAAATTCCCGGACCTTGATGAATTGTTCTCAAGGATTATTAAAGGAATGTAAGAATGAACTTAGCATACTGTTAGCTAGTCTTTTCATATCACTACAAACTGGTATAGTGCCGGGTAAGTGGAAAATGACATCTTTGATACCTATCTACAAAGCAGAGTCGGGTCGCCAGCTTCGAATTATATACGAAATAACCTAACCTCCTTTCTATGAAAATTGATGGAATCATTAATTGTTGAGACTATACAAAGCTACACTGAAAGACATTTCAGTACGGTTTTAAAAAGGGGCGTTTCTGTCTTATGAATTTACTGATTTTTTTTTTGACTAAGGTATTTGAGGAGTATATGATACTGTGTATATGTACTCCAGTAAGGCCTTTGATAGAATTTCACACAGAAAATTGTTGAGGAGTGAAGAAACAATCAGAATAAGAAGGAAAAAATTTCCTGGATCGAAGTGTGGGTGATATATAGGCAACAGAGAGTTTGCATATATGTGGAGAAATCAGAGTGGGGACGTGTCACCTCTTTTGTTTACAATATGTATAGACGATATAGCTGAAGGAATAAGTAGCGATATAAGCAAGTTTGCCGATGACACCAAATTAGGGCGTAAAATTAATTCCGATGAGAGCACTAGAGCACTACAGGAAGATCTGGATAGGTTGTTATAGTGGTCAAAGAAGTGACACATGCAATTTAATGTAGACAAATGTAAGGTTCTTTTAGAGATTTTGCCGCCGAAGCGGCTATTTTACTGTGCACCCCATATCCATCCTGTGAACGGTAGCGCCAGACTATATGGATACAGAAAAGGCCTAGGAACTAGGCCCCAAAAAGATTTACAGAATACTGCAAGTAAATTTAGGAAATTTATTTAATATATCTGGTATCTTATTTTCATGAATAAAATATCGTGACATATCACGTAGGTTATTATAATATCTATCTCTATACTGACCCTCTTCTGTGTGTCTGCCAAACTGCCAGAAGTACTTGTAACCAGGGCTAAGTCTGGTTACTACTACTACTACTGCTACTACTACTACATCAGTCACTATGTTCACATTGCAAGTTGCTCCATAAACTACGTTCATGTTATCATAGTGAATTATAGATCTACTTAGCCTAAGAGGATAAGCCTTTTCACTATATTCCTATAACATTAAGTTTCATTATTTACTTCTCTCCTAACATTATTTCTAATGCTAGGCATAGACACACCTAAGTTATGTTCTACATTTGCCTTCAGAGTACTTTTTTTGGCTAACCAATCAATTTAATCATAAAAGAGTAATCCAGTGTGTGATTAATTCTCTCTTCCCAGATATTGTTTACTGTCATTATCTGCTTCTTCAATGAGGATGTTGTCAGAGTCATTAAGTATGTCAAGAGCCTCAGTGGTGACATCGAATCAGTAATAACCATAGTTAAGCTAACTGTCATAAGTTAACTTTAGCGTCATTAGGATAGCAAACACTTCATTTTACACTGTAGATGATCCAGGGAAAAATGAATAACCATGGCACTAATAAACTGAATTATATAGATCTCAGTCACTCTGTAAGTGAAAAAGATTTAGGAGTTCTGGTTATCAGTAATCTAAAGTCAAGACAAGACTGCGTAAGTTTTTGCAATAAAGCTAATAGAATTCTTGACTTCATATCAAGAAGTATAAATAACAGGAGTCCTCAGGTTATACTTCTAGTTTCTGAATCTTTGTTAAGTCATCATGTAGATTTGGCTGAGCAATTCTCGTCACTGTATTACAGAACGAACATAAATGCGCTGGAAAACATACAGAGATGGATGGCAAAATTGATCCTATGTATCGGAAATCTTTTCTACGAGAATACACTGAAGGCACTGAATCTTCACTCTCTGAAAAGTCGTAGAATTAGGAGAGATATGATTGAGGTGCATAAATGGGAGATAGGAAATAATAAAATGAATGTGAGTAACGTGCTAAACATATCTAAAAAAGACAAGACTCGCAGCAGTGGGTATAAGTTGGGCAAATTTAGATTTAGAAAAGAAATAGGAAAGCAGAGGATAAATGAAACAAACTCCCGAGAAGCGTCATTAAAGCAGAAACTCTATGTTGCTTTTAAAATAGGTCAGACAAGTACGTAAGTCGGTGTGGGTGGGTGTGAGTTAGACCTGCCTAGCATGGGCAAGTAGGCTTGCTCTTCCTTTCTTATGTTCTTATATGTGTGTTTAGGTGAAACCGGTGTGGAAATATTCGAAGTGAAAAATGTTGTGAAAGAGTTTTATTGTCTTGTGGTAAGAGTGAAGCCATCTCATTACCTCCAGATTATTATTATTAATTTCATGGGTGTAACGTTAAACTCGTAAGGGTCATAGCGAGCCAGGTGAAATGGAAGGCATTCAGGTTTCATTCAAGGAATTGAAAAACTGGTCGAATTCCTTAAATCACGAGTCTTTCACCACCATCAAGGAACCTCCATTGAGAGGTATTACCTTGAGAGGTATTACCTTGAGAGGTATTACCACCAAAAACAGGCCGAATTACTCTTCTGGGGTAATTACCTCGGATTAAGAACCACTGCCCTAGAGAAAAAGTTGAAACAATATATTGCTCTAAAAAGAAAAATAGCAAAAAAAAACTTCTGATTACCAAATTTTGACAGTCTGTATAATATTAAAAACACTACATCTTCTGAGGAGAGAAGTGGAGAGCAAAGTGAAGATCAACCCGGGGCAAATTCTTCAAGTAAGAGAGAAAAGAAAGCAAAAGACAGAAAATACCTCCACGTCAGGAGGCGAATCACTCCGAGAGTTAGGAGCTCGGCACCTAGGTGGCGTTGACATAAATGTTGCTGAAAAAGAATAGCAAAATTCATTCTAAAATAAAGATAAATACGAAGTATTTGCCCACAGTTAATGAAGTTGCTTCCTTTGAAATTTTATGAGACACAAATGAGAATCATTAATGAAAAATGAGTAGATAAGTACACATTTATAATAAATTCTTGGCGGCCTGTATACCCTCCGTCGCCAGTTAGAGATCGTTACTAGATCTCTAACTGCTTCTTCATTTTCCATTCCTGTAATGTTATATATATTTCTTTTTGTAATCTCTTCTACTTTTATTCTCTGTTATATATTGCTAATTACCTCTTTTACTTATGTGTTCTTATCGTTATTATTATATAATTCCTGTTGTATTTCATAGTCTCTTGATTTGTATTCCTTGGAAAGCAGGCGATGAAGATACATGATAATATACACTTAGAAAATCCTAGAGGGATTGGTACCAAACTTGAACACGAAAATCACTCTATGAAAGCAAAAGACTCGGCAGGAGACAACACAATAAGTGTCAGGGGCCCAAGACTGTTCAACTGCCTCCCAGCATACATAAGGGGAATTAACAGTAGACCCCTGGCTGTCTTCAAGAAGGCACTGGACAGGCATCTAAAGTCAGTACCTGACTAGCCAGGCTGTGCTTCGTGCGCCAGTTTGCGTGAGGCCAGCAGTAACAGCCTGGTTGACCATACCCTGATCCACCACGAGGCCTGGTTTCAGACTAAGCCGCGGGGGCGTTAACCCCCGAAACCTTCTCCAGGTATACTCCAGGTATACCGGAATAATTCGGCTTCTACCTGTGATCTCATTGTTCATTTCCCTGCATCTTTTCCACTTATTTTTCTCTGTTCTCGAATGCATTTAAATTCTTTACTTGTGAACAAGAACATTATTTTTTCAACTTGCTCAGCAGTTCTGTGTCAGAGGGTCTTTGGACTCATCATGTTATTTCTTTTAGGGTTTTTCATTTATTTTCTTTATGAATTTTATCCATAAATTTATCTACTATCTTATCTTCGCGTGGTTTCTGCTATCTTTGAAACTGTCATGTTTGTTCTTCACTATTTTTCACTAAGTTTTCCTCTGTGAGTGTTGTTGAGTGTGCATTTTCGAATATATTTCAAGTTTATTTGAGTTGGGCAAATTAATGGATACAGTGAGCCACTGGTAGTTGTTAGAAGGTACGGCGAATGTAGAACCAACGTGAGTACATGAAAATATTGATCTTAGAACAAACAAATGTTTCTTTTTGGAAAAGAAGAAGAAGAAGAAGAAGAAGAAGAAGAAGAAGAAGAAGAAGAAGAATTTGTTTGAATTATTAAGTCAGGATAATCCAACACAGTCACTGTCGTCTGACTGTCTTTCCTATTTCCATTAGAGTCCATACAAGTCCGCAAGTACCCAGGTACCTATTTACAGCCATAAGAATAGAGGGCAGCAAGTGGAAGGAAAGATGCCCTACATTTCCACTTGGGCCGGACATTGAACCCCGGTGTTTCAGTGTGTTAGCCAAAGCTGCTATCACTGGAACCACCAGCTCCTCAAGGTACTCTGAATGTATTTTCAGTGAATAAGTTAAAGTCTGCAGTATCACTACCTGGAGTCTACCTGGAAGTCGTGCCTGGGGTCAACGACCTCTCCTCCCAGTCCTTGACCAGGCCTCCCGGTAGAGCATGATCAACCAGGCTGAGTAGGGGATTGTAACTCGTTATAGGTATACACTCTCTGGGTATATTTCATGCTATGGGTATATATCTCAGAGTGGGCATATATCTCAGAGCGGGTATTGATCATTCTGTGGGTAATGCTTGGGTATAGTCTCTCGCTGTGGGTAGTCCTGGGGGTATAGGCTCTCTCCATGGGTAATTTTTTCTGGGGGTGGGGTGAATTTGAGTTTTTCATGCGCCCTCTCCGAAGCAGACCTCCATTTCCTCGGATCAAGGTTTCCCCCATTTGTGAAATTCAATTTTTTCAAATACTAATTTCTCGTAGTAAAATGAGGAGGTTGATGTCCTTAGAGTTTCCGACTCTCATGGGCATTCTGGTCCTTATGTGTCTTACACATAAGAGTGTGTTACAGCTCTCGGGCCCTTTAATGACATGGATCCCCCATAATATCTCTCAGGTTCCCCTAAATAACTCTTAAGATAACCTAAAAATTCAAAGTATTTCATTTTCATCTGAATTAAAAGCTCTTGAACACTTACATGTTATTTAGGTAACTCTTTAACAAAGGTAAGGGGGGGTCACACTTAGGTAAGCTTGGGTCACACTTAGGTAAGCTTGGATCTCACTTAGGTAAGCTTGGGTCTCACTTAGGTAAGCTTGGGTCTCACTTAGGTAAGCTTGGATCTCACTTAGGTAAGCTTGGGTCTCACTTAGGTAAGCTTGGGTCTCACTTAGGTAAGCTTGGATCTCACTCAGGTAAGCTTGGGTCTCACTTAGGTAAGCTTGGGTCTCTCCTAGACATGCTTGGGTCTCACTTAAGTAAGCTTGGGATCTCATCTAGGTAAGTTTGGGTCTCACTTAGGTAAGCCTGGGTCTCACCTAGGAAAGCCTGGGTCTCTCCTAGACATGCTTGGGTCACACTTAAGTAAGCTTGGGGTCTCATCTAGGTAAGCCTGGGTCTCACTTAGGTAAGCTTGGGTCTCACCTAGGAAAGCTTGGGTCTCACTCTGGTAAGCTTGGGTCTCACCCAGGTAAGCTTGGGTCTCACCTAGGTAAACCTGGGTCTCACCTAGGTAAGCTTGGGTCTCACCTAGGAAAGTTGGGTCTCACTTGAGTAACCTTGGGTCTCACTTAGGTAAGCTTGGGTCTCACTTAGGTAAGCTTAGGAGTAGTGCTGAAGGCGGCTGAGCGGTCCCTTCTACAGAGCGGTCCATTTCCTGAGCGGTCCCTTCTACAGAGCGGTCCATTCCTGAGCGGTCCCTCCTGAAAAGGGCTGCGGCTGAGCGGTCTCCTTTTAAAACCTATATGCTAATGACCTTGACCCCACCCATGACCCCACCCACGACCCCCAGCCACGACCCCCAGCCACGACCCCCCACCCACGACCCCCCACCCACGACCCCCCACCCACGACCCCCCACCCACGACCCACGACCCCCCTCGACCACCTCGCCCTCAACCCCCCCCCGCGCCCCCAACCCGCCCCCGCGCCGACCCACCCGCCCGCCGCGACCTCGCGCCCGCCCGCGCCCTTCGCGCCCGTCCGTCGCGCCCCGCCCGCGCCTTCTGCTGCGCCTTCTGCAGCGTCGTCCGGATCGCCCCCGCTCCCCGAATTTTTTTCCGATTTTTTCAAATTTTTTTTGAATTTCATTTTCTTGTGCTCTCCATCTCCTCGGATCAAATTTTTGATGTTCCCTCTCCCACTTTCACCCCCCATCCCAATTTTTTTTTTAATTTCATTTTCTTATGATCTCCTCGGATCGAGTTTTTCTCGATATCATTAATACATAGATTTCCCCAACCATCCACTTCTACCCCAAATATTCCTGCTCTACTTCCTTGGATCAAGTTTTTCTCGATAATACAAAGACTCCATCTCCTTGGATCAAGTTTTTGGATACCCCCCTCTGGGGGTAAGCATTAAAAATGGACTCCCACTTTCACCCCAAATATTTCTCCTCCATCTCCTTGGATCAAGGTTTTCTCGATAATACAAAGACTCCAATTCCTCGGATCAAGTTTTTCTCGAAATCAAAGTCTCCATCTCCTTGGATCAAGTTTTTGGATTCCCCCCTCTCAGGGTAAGCATTCATATGAACTCCTCCTATGGGGCATGGTACTTTCTCTTACTACAGGTCTAAACAAGTGTGACGTCACCCCACCTGTGTTTACTCGGCGGTCAATGACGTCACGTGATGACCTCACACATACAGGCTGAATCTTGTCGACTTCCCCTATGTCAGTGACGTCACGCTGAATGACTTCCCCCTATGTCAGTGACGTCACGTGATGACCGCACACAGGCTGAATCTTGTCGAGCAGACAATAAAATGCAGGATAACACTATTATACAACCATTGCATTTCATATACATCCAACAAAAAAAAATCATTGAAAAAGGTACAATTCATTGACTAAAATCAACATATTTTTCTCTTGAAGAAATTCTATGCATTTTTTTGTTTCTGGATCTTCTTCATTATCACCATCTCAGTACTACACATTTCATATACAACATAGGGAAAACATTTTCACTCTTAACTCAGGATAACCCAAATAATTTCACATTTTTTTCGTTAATACCCACAACAATCCACAATTTCTTTACAAAATACAACACAAGTCTAGACATTTTTCTCGTTTTAACTATTTCATCAGAAAAAGTCACCACAACACTTACAAACACTTTTCGATAAATTCACTAGTCACAATTTTACATATTACGAAGTTAATACGCACACACACCTCACTTTACTTTGAACACCTTCAAAACACTCTCATAAATCATTTGAATACTCACAAAAATTACCTTTGAACATTTCCAAACAACACTGAAACACTTCCAAAATATCATTTTGAGTACTCCCAAATACACCACTGAATACTACTAAAACACCACTGAATACAGTCAAAACACCACCAAAATCACCATAAACTAAGATCAACATAACAGACTAACACCCATTTTCACACAAATCCCCTCAAATCACTATAACCAAGACGATTACCAATTTCTATGAGTACACTCACCTCCAACTAAAATATAACACGAGTGCAAAAAAAAAAAACATGAACATTTCCAAACAACACTAAAACATTTCCAAGACAACATTTTGAATACTCCCAAATAAGTTTTATCATCTCTAATTTATCTACACTTTCATATTTCATTAAATTACAACTCATCCCCCAAAACTCCTCCCACATTCTCCAGATTTTTACAACAGTATCACAAAAACTAACTCAGACACTTTACTTTGAACAACACCAAAAACACCATCATTTACCTTTGAATACTCCGAAAACATCATTCGAATACCCCCAAATCACCACTGAATACTCCCAGAACACCTTCATAAATACTCTTGCGCATCATTTGAACACCTTCAAAAACACCTTTGAATAGTCACAAACACCATTTGAGTACTCCCAGATACACCACTGAATACTACTAAAACACTTTTTTCTCGTTTTAACTAATTTCATCAGAAAAAGTCACAACAACAACCCACAACTTATAATCACTTTTCAAGCAACTCTAGTTCGTCAACAACACCCACAACCCACAACACCCACAACCCACAACACCCACAACCCGCAACATCCACAACCCACAACACCCACACCCCACATCACCCACAACAACAACAATCCACTTATAACATCTTTTCGGTATCTCTAGTTCGACAACAACACCCACAACCCACAACACCCACATCCCACAACACCCACAACCCACATCACCCACACCCCACAACACCCACAACAACAACCCACTTATAACATCTTTTCGGTATCTCTAGTTCGACAACAACACTCACAACACCCACATCCCACAACACTCACAACCCACAACACCCACATCCCACATCACTCACAACCCACAATTTTTCTCGTTTTAACTAATTTCATCAGAAAAAGTCACAACGCCCACAATCCCACAACACCCACATCCCACAACACCCACAACCCACATCACCCACACCCCACAACACCCACAACAACAACTCACTTATAACATCTTTTCGGTATCTCTAGTTCGACAACAACACCCACAACCCACAACACCCACATCCCACAACACTCACAACCCACAATTTTTCTCGTTTTAACTAATTTCATCAGAAAAAGTCACAACAACAACCCACAACTTATAATCACTTTTCAGCAACTCTAGTTCGTCAACAACACCCACAACCCACAACATCCACAACCCACAACATCCACAACCCACAACATCCACAACCCACAACATCCACAACCCACAACATCCACACCCCACATCACCACAACAACAACCCACTTATAACATCTTTTCGGTATCTCTAGTTCGACAACAACACCCACAACCCACAACACCCACATCCCACAACACCCACAACCCACATCACCCACACCCTACAATACCCACAACAACAACCCACTTATAACATCTTTTCGGTATCTCTAGTTCGACAACAACACCCACAACCCACAACCCCCACAACCCACAACACCCACAACCCAGAACCCACATCACCCACAACAACAACACACTTATAACGCCTTTTCGGTATCTCTAATTCGACAACAACACCCACAACCCCCAACACCCCACAACCCACAATTTTTTCTCGTTTTAACTAATTTCATCAGAAAAAGTCACAAAAACAACCCACTTATATCATCTTTTTTGGTATCTCTAGTTCGACTACATTACCCACAACCCTCATCACTTACCAATTTATTCACAATTTATTCGATACAAATTTTTCCGCTTCTTTTTACTGAATCTTAAATGTAATACACATTCCTCTTTACATTACTAAAATTCTAATAAAATCCTCTCCATACCCATCTCCTTGTATCCACATAAATTGATATTATACTCACAACAACTAATCTCACTACCCAACTACTGCGACATGTTTCAACACCCTCCATTCTTTTCCAATATATCATATCTTTTCAATTCTATAATTTCTTTTTAAAATATTCACACATTACCTTTATTTTCAGTAAATCTCCCCATATTTCATTAAATTTCTAATACAACCCTCCCCATACCCCTCTCCATCTCACCCACATTTCTTTACATCCACTCACCCATCTCCCAACACACCTCTTCTGAACACACACAAAAATCACATTTCACATCCACAAATGCATCTCAACACCCATCTCAAATCCACTAAAATCACTTTAACCAAGATATTCACAAAACTCTATGACCACCTAACACACACACACACACACACACACACACACACACACACACACACACACACACACACTCTCTCTCCCCTCTCTCTCTCTCTCTCTCTCTCTCTCTCTCTCTCTCTCTCTCTCTTGCTCTCTCTCTCTCTTGCTCTCTCCCTTCTAACTCTCCCCTCTCCTACTCTTCCCTTCACTCTCTCTCCCCTTCTACCTTTCCCTTCTCTCTTCTCTCACAAAAAAAAAAAAAAAATGGTGGGGACTCGCAGGAACCAAGGATCAGATGAGAATGGTTCTGGTAGGGAGGAGTGGATGGAGGAGCAGTGGAAAAGAATGGAACAAGAGTGGGAGAGAAAATTAGGAGAGCTTTCTGAAAAAATGGAGAAAGAGCTCTCTGTGAAATTGGAAAAGAGGTTGGAGAAGGAGACAAAGAATTGGGAGGCACAAGTCGAAACTGCAGTAGCCAAGATAAGGGTCCTAGAAGTTGAGATAAATAGGCTGAAGCGAGTTACAGGGGCAGTGACCAGAGAAGACACAGCATATGAAGCTGCGAGGCCGAACAGGAAGGAAGGAATTATGAATTATGCTAAGGTCATATCAGCCTGCCAAGGAGGACCAAGGAGTGAAAGGGAAGAACAGCTGGTTGCAGATGGAGAGGGTGATAGGTCGAATGCTGAGGCACAACCAGGCTATCAAGAGCCACTGGAAAAATCAAGGGAGAAACTGACCACATACAGGCAGGATCCAGAGTCACAGAGGGTGAGGCAATGGGAGGAAGAAAGGGCAAAATCAGTGTTTATCCATGGGCTTCAGGAGAGAGAGGAAAGGACACACACTGAAAGGCAGCAGGAAGAAAGAAAGGAGATTGAGAAAATCATCACGGAAATAGGTGAAGAGATGGACGAGATTGTAAATTTTCAGAGAATAGGGGGGTACTCGAAGGGGAGAAACCGACCAATCAAGCTGATTCTCAGGACGGAAACAGTGCGGAACAGGATCCTCCAAGAGAAACCACGATTGAAATACTCGGAAGAGTACAAGAGGGTGTTCCTAGAGAGAGAGACAGAACAAAATCAGAACGACAGCAGCTGAGGGAGAGGACAAAAAAGCGAAAGGAGCTAGGAAAAGAAACAAGGATGGAACCAGCAGAGGTCAGTCAGAGCAGAACAGAACAGCAAGGGCAAGCACACACACAACTATTCTCAGAACCATACAACCTATCACACCATCCCAACACACACTACAATCCATACCCACAGCCTCCACCCAACACCGAGCTATAGAATCCCACAGTATGCCACCAGGTCTCCCACCCTCACAGGCCCCCCAAACCACAGTGTTGGAAAGGAAACTGAAGGTATGGTACACAAACGCTGATGGAATAACAAATAAGTGGGAGGAGTGGCATGAAAGAGTCAAAGAAGCATCACCGGACATCATAGCTCTCACAGAAACCAAGCTTACAGGTATGATAACAGATGCCATCTTTCCAACGGGATACCAAATCCTGAGGAAAGACAGAGGGAACAGGGGGGTGGAGGAGTGGCGTTGCTGATCAAAAATCGCTGGAATTTTTATGAGCTGGAGAGAGGAGACAGCGGAGAAGAAAGTGATTACATAGCGGGAACACTTCACTCTGGAGGTCCCAAGGTGGTAATAGCAGTGATGTATAACCCACCACAGAACAGCAGGAGGCCAAGGCAAGAGTACGACGAGAGCAATAGAGCGATGGTTGACACACTGGCTAGAGTGGTCAGAAGAGCTCATGCATGCAGGGCGAAGCTCCTGATCATGGGTGACTTTAACCACAAGGAGATCGATTGGGAGAACTTGGACCCACATGGGGGCCAAGATACATGGAGGGCTAAGATAATGGAGGTGGTACTGGAAAACTTCATGTGCCAACACATAAGGGACACTACAATAGAGAGAGGAGAGGATGAACCAGCAAGGCTGGACTTAGTATTCACCTTGAGTAGTGCAGATGTCGAGGACATCACATATGAAAGACCCCTTGGGGCCAGTGACCATGTGGTTTTAAGCTTCGAATGCACAGTAGAGCTACAAGTGGAGGGAGAAGCAGGAAGGCCAGGACGAATGAAGCCAAACTACAAGAAAGGGGACTACACAGGAATGAGGAACTACCTGAACGGGGTTCAGTGGGACAGAGAACTGGCAGGGAAGCCAGTTAATGAGATGATGGAATATGTAGCAACAAAATGCAAGGAGGCTGAGGAGAGGTTTGTACCCAAGGGTAACAGGAATAATGAAAATGCCAGGATGAGCCCATGGTTTACCCAAAGGTGCAGGGAGGCAAAAACCAAGTGTGCTAGGGAATGGAAGAAATATAGAAGGCAAAGGACCCAGGAGAATAAGGAGAACAGTCGTAGAGCCAGAAACGAATATGCACAGATAAGAAGGGAGGCCCAAAGACAATATGAAAATGACAGCAGCGAAAGCCAAATCTGACCCGAAACTGTTGTACAGCCACATCAGGAGGAAAACAACAGTCAAGGACCAGGTAATCAGGCTAAGGAAGGAAGGAGGAGAGACAACAAGAAATGACCGTGAAGTATGTGAAGAACTCAACAAGAGATTCAAAGAAGTGTTCACAGAGGAGACAGAGGGGACTCCAGAAAGACGGAGAGGTGGGGCACACCACCAAGTGCTGGACACAGTGCACACAACCGAGGAAGAAGTGAAGAGGCTTCTGAGTGAGCTAGATACCTCAAAGGCAATGGGGCCAGATATCATCTCCCCATGGGTATTGAGAGAGGGAGCAGAGGCGCTATGTGTACCCCTAACAACAATATTCAATGCATCTATCGAAACAGGGAGATTGCCTGAGGCATGGAAGACAGCAAATGTAGTCCCAATCTTTAAAAAAGGAGACAGACATGAAGCATTAAACTACAGACCAGTGTCAATGACATGTATAGTATGCATAATCACGGAGAAGATTATCAGGAGAAGAGTGGTGGAACACCTAGAAAGGAACGATCTCATCAACAGCAGCCAACATGGTTTCAGGGACGGGAAATCCTGTGTCACAAACCTACTGGAGTTCTATGACATGGTGACAGCAGTAAGACAAGAGAGAGAGGGGTGGGTGGATTGCATTTTCTTGGACTGCAAGAAGCCGTTTGACACAGTTCCACACAAGAGATTGGTGCAAAAACTGGAGGACCAAGCAGGGATAACAGGGAAGGCACTACAATGGATCAGGGAATACTTGTCAGGAAGACAGCAGCGAGTCATGGTACGTGGCGAGGTGTCAGAGTGGGCACCTGTGACCAGCGGGGTCCCGCAGGGGTCAGTCCTAAGACCAGTGCTGTTTCTGGTATTTGTGAACGACATGACGGAAGGAATAGACTCTGAGGTGTCCCTGTTTGCAGATGATGTGAAGTTGATGAGAAGAATTCACTCGATCGAAGACCAGGCAGAACTACAAAGAGATCTGGACAGGCTGCAGACCTGGTCCAGCAATTGGCTCCTGGAGTTCAATCCCACCAAGTGCAAAGTCATGAAGATTGGGGAAGGGCAAAGAAGGCCGCAGACGGAGTACAGTCTAGGGGGTCAGAGACTACAAACCTCACTCAAGGAAAAAGATCTTGGGGTGAGTATAACACCAGGCACATCTCCTGAAGCGCACATCAACCAAATAACTGCTGCAGCATATGGGCGCCTAGCAAACCTCAGAACAGCATTCCGACATCTTAAGGAATCATTCAGGACCCTGTACACCGTGTACGTTAGGCCCATATTGGAGTATGCGGCACCAGTTTGGAACCCACACCTAGCCAAGCACGTGAAGAAACTAGAGAAAGTGCAAAGGTTTGCAACAAGACTAGTCCCAGAGCTAAGAGGTATGTCCTACGAGGAGAGGTTAAGGGAAATCAACCTGACGACACTGGAGGACAGGAGAGATAGGGGGGACATGATAACGACATACAAAATACTGAGAGGAATTGACAAGGTGGACAAAGACAGGATGTTCCAGAGATTGGACACAGTAACAAGGGGACACAGTTGGAAGCTGAAGACACAGATGAATCACAGGGATGTTAGGAAGTATTTCTTCAGCCACAGAGTAGTCAGTAAGTGGAATAGTTTGGGAAGCGATGTAGTGGAGGCAGGATCCATACATAGCTTTAAGCAGAGGTATGATAAAGCTCACGGTTCAGGGAGAGTGACCTAGTAGCGATCAGTGAAGAGGCGGGGCCAGGAGCTCGGACTCGACCCCCGCAACCTCAACTAGGTGAGTACAACTTGGTGAGTACACACACACACACACACACACACACACGTTACTTTGAACACCTTCAAAAATACTCTCATACATCATTTGTGACCACCTTTTCTCAATAACTCTTAAGAAATATTCTCTCATCCACAACCTTTATCATCTCACTACAGAACAACCCCAAGATTACTTCGAACACTCTCATAAATCATTTGAATACTCACATAAACACCTTTGAACATTTCCAAACAACACTGAAGCACTTCCAAAATATCATTTTGATTACTCCCAAATAAGATTTATCATCTCTAATTTATCTATACTTACACATTTCATTAACCGAAATTACATCTCATCCACCATACTACTCCCTCAGTCTCCAGACTTTACAACATTATCACAAAAACTAACTCAGACACTTATGACATGAGACATTTTACTAAAACTAACACAAACACATATCTGTTATATCTCCAATATCTAAGATCACCACAATCAAGACGTTTACCAAATTCTATAACCCCACCACTAAGATCACACATTTTTTTTTTGTACACATTCTCTTAAAACATCATAACGAAGATCACTAAAACTATCTATACTTTTACTAAGATCACATAACATTTTGTCTTCTCTAACTCATCCCACCAATTTACATTCTCATTCACACTTACACATTTCATTAACCGAAATTACATCTCATCCACCAAACTCCTCCCTCATTCTCCAGACTTTACAACATTAGCACAAAAAAAAACTAACTCATACACTTATGACATGAGACATTACCATAACTAACACACTGACTAACTTTGAACCAACTCTAAACATCACCAAATACTTTGCACATCATTTGAACACCTTCAAAAACACCATCAAACACCTCCGAATACTCCCAAAACACTACTGAATACTACCAAAACACCGTCAAAATCACCAGAAACTCCCAAATCACCACTGAATACTACCAAAACACCGTCAAAATCACCAGAAACTAAGTTTAACATCACCATCTAACACCCTTTTTATAGAAATCCACTCAAATCACTATAACCAAGAACTCCCTCCCCATGGGCGCATAAAAAAAAGCACCATCAACAAACGCTCATATTCACTTACCTCAAAAACCACTAATACCACAGAAAACACTCATTTCTTATAAACATTCACACAAAAAATCATATTTGTCAATATCTAAGCGCACTCACCTCACTACCACCAACACACGATGTCACACCCACAGGACCGGCGAGGTCACCTCCAGTGACGTCACACTCCCATCTGTGTTTACTTGGTGGTCACATCACACCCAACCCACCTTGTTTCAACCTGTTGTACCCACAATATCTAAGAACACTATAACCAAGACGATTGCCAGATTTTATGACCCCACCACTAAGATCACAGAAATCACTCATTTTTTTTATAAACATTCACACAAAAATCACGATCACCATTTCCATATCATGTTTACCATCATCTATCAACACTCTTCACCAAGATCACCATCTCAAAACTACTATGAACACTGAAAACACTTATTTTTTTAAACATTCGCACAAAAATAAGACATACACAAAAATACCACGACACTTCCACCAACATCTATGTTGGTGGAAGTGTTTATGTGAGTATTCAAATGATTTATGAGAGTGTTCGAAGTAATCTTGGGGTTGTTCTTTAGTGAGATGATAAAGGTTGTGGATGAGAGAATATTTCTTAAGAGTTATTGAGAAAAGGTGGTCTCAAATGATGTATGAGAGTAATTTTGAAGGAATTCAAAGTAACGTGAGATGTGTGTGTGTGTGTGTGTGTGTGTGTGTGTGTGTGTGTGTGTGTGTGTGTGTGTGTGTTAGGTGGTCATAGAGTTTTGTGAATATCTAGGTTAAAGTGATTTTAGTGGATTTGAGATGGGTGTTGAGATGCATTTGTTGATGTGAAATGTGATTTTTGTGTGTGTTCAGAAGAGGTGTGTTGGGAGATGGGTGAGTGGATGTAAAGAAATGTGGGTGAGATGGAGAGGGGTATGGGGAGGGTTGTATTAGAAATTTAATGAAATATGGGGAGATTTACTGAAAATAAAGGTAATGTGTGAATATTTTAAAAAGAAATTATAGAATTGAAAAGTAATGATATATTGGAAAAGAATGGAGGGTGTTGAAACATGTCGCAGTAGTTGGGTAGTGAGATTAGTTGTTGTGAGTATAATATCAATTTATGTGGATACAAGGAGATGGGTATGGAGAGGATTTTATTAGAATTTTAGTAATGTAAAGAGGAATGTGTATTACATTTAAGATTCAGTAAAAAGAAGGGGAAAAATTTGTATCGAATAAATTGTGAATAAATTGGTAAGTGATGAGGGTTGTGGGTAATGTAGTCGAACTAGAGATACCAAAAAAGATGATATAAGTGGGTTGTTTTTGTGACTTTTTCTGATGAAATTAGTTAAAACGAGAAAAAATTGTGGGTTATGGGGTGTTGTTGGCTGTGGGTGTTTTTGTCGAACTAGAGATACCGAAAAGGCGTTATAAGTGTGTTGTTGTTGTGGGTGATGTGAGTTCTGGGTTGTGGGTGTTGTGGGTTGTGGGGGTTGTTGTCGAAATAGAGATACCGAAAAGATGTTATAAGTGGGTTGTTGTTGTTGTGGGTGATGTGAGGTGTGGGTGTTGTGGGTTGTGGATGTTGTGGGTTGTGGGTGTTGTGGGTTGTGGGTGTTGTGGGTTGTGGGTGTTGTTGACGAACTAGAGTTGCTGAAAAGTGATTATAAGTTGTGGGTTGTTGTTGTGACTTTTTCTGATGAAATTAGTTAAAACGAGAAAAAATGTAGGTTGTGGGTGTTGTGGGATGTGGGTGTTGTGGGATTGTGGGCGTTGTTGTGACTTTTTCTGATGAAATTAGTTAAAACGAGAAAAATTGTGGGTTGTGAGTGTTGTGGGATGTGGGTGTTGTGGGTTGTGGGTGTTGTTGTCGAACTAGAGATACCGAAAAGATGTTATAAGTTGGTTGTTGTTGTGGGTGTTGTGGGGTGTGGGTGTTGTGGGATGTGGGTGTTGTGGATTGTGGGTGTTGTCGAACTAGAAATACCGAAAAGATGTTAGAAGTGGATTGTTGTTGTTGTGGGTGTTGTGGGTTGTGGATGTTGTGGGTTGTGGGTGTTGTGGGTTGTGGGTGTTGTGGGTTGTGTGTGTTGTTGACGAATTAGAGTTGCTTGAAAAGTGATTATAAGTTGTGGGTTGTTGTTGTGACTTTTTCTGATGAAATTAGTTAAAACGAGAAAAAAGTGTTTTAGTAGTATTCAGTGGTGTATCTGGGAGTACTCAAATGGTGTTTGTGACTATTCAAAGGTGTTTTTGAAGGTGTTCAAATGATGGGCAAGAGTATTGATGAAGGTGTTCTGGGAGTATTCAGTGGTGATTTGGGGGTATTCGAATGATGTTTTCGGAGTATTCAAAGGTAAATGATGGTGTTTTTGGTGTTGTTCAAAGTAAAGTGTCTGAGTTAGTTTTTGTGATACTGTTGTAAAAATCTGGAGAATGTGGGAGGAGTTTTGGGGGATGAGTTGTAATTTAATGAAATATGAAAGTGTAGATAAATTAGAGATGATAAAACTTATTTGGGAGTATTCAAAATGTTGTCTTGGAAATGTTTTAGTGTTGTTTGGAAATGTTCATGTTTTTTTTTTTTTTTGCACTCATGTTATATATTAGTTGGAGGTGAGTGTACTCATAGAAACTGGTAATCGTCTCGGTTATAGTGATTTGAGGGGATCTGTGTGAAAATGGGTGTTAGTCTGTTATGTTGATCTTAGTTTATGGTGATTTTGGTGGTGTTTTGACTGTATTCAGTGGTATTTTAGTAGTATTCAGTGGTGTATTTGGGAGTACTCAAAATGATATTTTGGAAGTGTTTCAGTGTTGTTTGGAAATGTTCAAAGGTAATTTTTGTGAGTATTCAAATGATTTATGAGAGTGTTTTGAAGGTGTTCAAAGTAAAGTGAGGTGTGTGTGCGTATTAACTTCGTAATATGTAAAATTGTGACTAGTGAATTTATCGAAAAGTGTTTGTAAGTGTTGTGGTGACTTTTTCTGATGAAATAGTTAAAACGAGAAAAATGTCTAGACTTGTGTTGTATTTTGTGAAGAAATTGTGGATTGTTTTGGGTATTAACGAAAAATTGTGAAATTATTTGGGTTATCCTGAGTTAAGAGTGAAAATGTTTTCCCTATGTTGTATATGAAATGTGTAGTACTGAGATGGTGACGACGAAGAAGATCCAGAAACAAAAAAATGCATAGAATTTCTTCAAGATAAAAATATGTTGATTTTAGTCAATGAATTGTACCTTTTTCAATGATTTTTTTTGTTGGATGTATATGAAATGCAATGGTTGTATAATAGTGTTATCCTGCATTTTATTGTCTGCTCGACAAGATTCAGCCTGTGTGTGCGGTCATCACGTGACGTCACTGACATAGGGGGAAGTCGACAAGATTCAGCCTGTGTGCGGGGTCATCACGTGACGTCACTGACATAGGGGAAGTCGACAAGATTCAGCCTGTATGTGTGAGGTCATCACGTGACGTCATTGACCGCCGAGTAAACACAGGTGGGGTGACGTCACACTTGTTTAGACCTGTAGTAAGAGAAAGTACCATGCCCCATAGGAGGAGTTCATTTGAATGCTTACCCTGAGAGGGGGGAATCCAAAAACTTGATCCAAGGAGATGGAGACTTTGATTTCGAGAAAAACTTGATCCGAGGAATTGGAGTCTTTGTATTATCGAGAAAACCTTGATCCGAGGAATTGGAGTCTTTGTATTATCGAGAAAACCTTCATCCAAGGAGATGGAGGAGAAATATTTGGGGTGAAAGTGGGAGTCCATTTTGAATGCTTACCCCCAGAGGGGGGAATCCAAAAACTTGATCCAAGGAGATGGAGTCTTTATATTGAGAAAAACTTGATCCAAGGAAGTAGAGCAGGAATATTTGGGGTAGAAGTGGATGGTTGGGGAAATCTATGTATTAATGATATCGAGAAAAACTCGATCCGAGGAGATCATAAGAAAATGAAATTAAAAAAAAAATTGGGATGGGGGGTGAAAGTGGGAGAGGGAACCTCAAAAATTTGATCCGAGGAGATGGAGAGCACAAGAAAATGAAATTCAAAAAAAAATTGAAAAAAAATCGGAAAAAAATTCGGGGAGCGGGGGCGATCCGGACGACGCTGCAGAAGGCGCAACAGAAGGCGCGGGCGCGGCGCGACGGACGGGCGCGAGGGGCGCGGGCGGGCGCGAGGGCGCGGCGGGCGGGCGCGAGGGCGCGGCGGGCGGGTGGGTCGGCGCGGGGGCGGGTGGGGGGCGTGGGTGGGGGTTGAGGGCGAGGTGGTCGTGGGTGGGGGTCGTGGGTGGGGTCGTGGGTGGGGGTCGTGGGTGGGGGTCGTGGGTGGGGTCGTGGGTGGGGGTCTTGGGTGGGGTCATGGGTGGGGTCAAGGTCATTAGCATATAGGTGTGAAAAGGAGACGGCTCAGCCGCAGCCCTTTTCAGGAGGGACCGCTCAGGAATGGACCGCTCTGTAGAAGGGACCGCTCAGGAAATGGACCGCTCTGAAGAAGGGACCGCTCAGCCGCCTTCAGCACTACTATTAGGTCTCACTTAGGTAAGCCTGGGTCTCACTTAGGTAAGCTTGGGTCTCACTTAGGTAAGTTTAGGTCTCACTTAGGTAAGCTTGGGTCTCACTTAGGTAAGCTTGGGTCTCACTTAGGTAAGCTTGGGTCTCACTTAGGTAAGCCTGGGTCTCACCTAGGTAAGCTTGGGTCTCACCTAGGATAACCCCAAAAATTTTAATGTGGCTTATTTCCATCGTGTTACAGCTCCTGACCACTTATGTGGCATTTAGGCAGCCCCTGGGTCTCTCTCAAGGGGTAATAAGTGTTACAGCTCCTGGCCCTTATGAGGCGAGCTACAGCTTTAGTATCTTCATGATATTTAGGCAGTTCCTGAATCTCATTCGGTAAATGTAAGCTACAGCTCTAGGTCCCCGAAGGCGTAAAATTACCTAGAAAAAAGACAGACGATTACCCAAGGATTATCCAAAAAATCAAAGTGTCTTATTTCCTTCAGAATTAAGCCACTTATGCGTTATTTAGCTCCTGAACACTTATGTGCTAATTAAACAACTCTTAGAGCTCATGCTTAAACGAAGGTAAGCTACAGCTCTTGAGCCTATTAGAGGTATAATACATCGATCAAAACAAAAGGTGGATCAATACATTATATCAGTTTTATATTTTTTTATTTTATACAGCCTGGCTAAAACATTCATTGCTTACAATTCTTCAAGAGGTGTGGACTATACCATTCAGTCAATTTACCAAGGTAGATAACTCCTTAATAAATCCTAATTTTGAAGTTGGGGGAAGGGGAAGGTGCTGGATACTCATATTCTATATCTAAACTTCATTTCTTTCCATGGTAGTGCGATCGTTCAAGCACTTCCTTTGCTCCTCCAGTGGTAAAGCATTGGTAAGCAGGTAATCTATCAGCTCTTCCCCAGACACATAAGATTATATGGTATAAGAGCTTGAGTTCCCAAAACAGGTGTTTCTGAGGCACGTCTCTGGTCTCCAGCAAACTAATTTCATCCTGGATAACCAAGAAAAAATCAAAAGCAACTTATTTCCATGGAGTCCAGCTAAGGTGATCTACAGCTCTGGTACTCTCATAGGTATGTATCTCCTGAGCACTTATACGACGTAAGGTAAGCATTGGTGGGTCAGCACTGGTGAACGGGTAATCTATCAGGTCTCCCAAGGGTATAACATGATATTATTCTCATAGGTATCTTCTGAGTACTTATGTGATATAAGGTCTGGTTCCTCACCACCAAGTGGTGGGTGAGTTGGGGTCGGGTCACCTGCAGGGGTCAAAAAATTCCGTCGCGATGGGTTCATAAAATTTGAGCGACAGGTCTGCGCCTGATGCAAATATGACCCTGACTTTCACTCTCTCTCTCTCTCTCTCTCTCTCTGTCGCTCTGTTCTCACTCTCCCTCCTATCTTTCCCTCTTCCTCTCTCGTCCTCTCCCTCTCTCACCTTCTCCCTCTCTCACTCTCTCCCTCTCGCTCTACTATTACATCTAATGACCACAATATTCCATATAACATTAAGACTAACATAACACTATTACAAACTAACAGTTCACTCTCTCTCTCTCACTCACATCCAAAAATCACAACTGACAAGCACAACCAATACAATCATTTACAATTTTATCTAATCTGTAGTGGAGAAAATTCACCACACTGTCCGTCTGCAGGACACACATAAGGCTGCTGAGATTGTGACTTCGTTTTAAGTCGTAGCTCGATGTAGGGCGGAGTCTTTTTAAGCCAATAGAAGTGAAGGGTGGGATGGATGTGTGTGATCTCTTAAAATCCATACTTTGTCCTCGGGAGAGAATGGTACCTCAAATTACCATGTGCCGAATACCTGGACCCCCCAGGGATGAGGGGTGAAAACAGGTCAACAAAAATATCATTATTCACTTAAGATAATATCAGCCCCTCTTTTACCTGAGTTAATTTTCTGCCCAATACTCCAGGAATGTTGAGGTAAACATGTCAGCTTTACACCTATGAATACACACACACAGGACCCAACTCAGTTACCATAGAACGAGAGTTACAATTAATAGCCTTCATCTGAAGTAATTAACACACACCTCCCCATACCACGCCAAAAACCAAATTCAGTTTCATAGAATCAGATCCAGCTCATTGGTCACTTTTGTTCCTATTCTTTGGATTAAAACTACATCCCCACACCATTTCCTTGGATCAAAAACACCCAGTTCATCGACACAAGGTTATGTCCTCCTTCCAATTGCCTAGGACTATTCGATTCCATTTCCTCGACTCAAGACCGACTTTTATCCATCTCTCTCACCATCCTAATCCCCCGACGAAGAACATTCACCTCCAGGACCACCAATGCTCATACTCTTAGTGTCAAGTCTGTATCTAAACTTCAGTTCCTCGGGCTTATGCACACTGTTTCACGCCTATAAACGCACACTTATAAACACTTACTCACACTTACACACACTCTCATACACATGTATACACACACTTATATACTTTTATTTTCACTTATACACGCTCTTATACACCCATATACACACTCATTTATATACGAAGTTTGTACCTAGGTTAACCAATGGGAATCCACAGAGGCCTTTGAACACGGCGAGAAACAAGAGCGCGTAACAAAGATCTCCCAATCCATCTGATTAGAAAAAACACAAGTAAGGTTTCTTAAGAGTCTTATCTCAAAAAAGGGTGTTATTTAAGTCTCTTAAAAGGTGAGTAATCTTATGTCACGTATTATACCCCAACACATAGTGACTCCCACAGTCATTTCAACGCTACATTGTGTGGTTATCCACGTGAGGGTGAACTTTCCAGTAACTCATCACATAGAGATCTGTACTTCAATAGCACTCCATACATTTTGAATGTTATCACATGTGGAGAAAGATTTCCACAATCCAACCGAATAGAAAATACACTGGTAAGGAATTATAAAGAAAAATAATCGTTTGTTAAATATTTTATTACAAATACTTCTGATTTTTCTCCTGGTGTGAAGGTTCTCATAAGTTTGAACCTTCATCTTCTTCTTCTTAGACTTCCAAGCCTGCATACGTCTTCACTTGTTAAAAAAAGACGTTATTTCTGGTAAGTCGCTACTCATCACATCTCTGAGTTAACTCTAACAGACTTACACTAACAAGTTAAATTTAGATTGAAAAATCATAGATGTAATCCGAGTGAAGACTATAACAACGTGCATGTTACCCTGTTAACTCTAACAACGTACATGTTACCCTGTTAACTCTAACAACGTACATGTTACCCTGTTAACTGCAACAACGTACATGTTACCCTGTTAACTCTAACAACGTACATGTTACCCTGTTAACTGCAACAACGTACATGTTACCCTGTTAACTGCAACAATGTACATGTTACCCTGTTAACTCTAACAACGTACATGTTACCCTGTTAACTGCAACAATCTACATGTTGCCCTGTTAACTCTAGCAACGTACATGTTACCCTGTTAACTGCAACAATGTACATGTTACCCTGTTAACTCTAACAACGTACATGTTACCCTGTTAACTCTAACAACGTACATGTTACCCTGTTAACTCTAACAACGTACATGTTACCTTGTTAACTCTAACAACGTACATGTTACCTTGTTAACTCTAACAACGTACATGTTACCCTGTTAACTTACCCGTTCATCTACAATTCATTACACATAAAAGTTCCTTTAAAAAGATGGTAAATACAATTTATACATGTAGTTACATGTAACTACATGCAACTACATGTTTCCATAAAACTTCATACAAGTTAAACTACAAGTTATATATTTTATATCACTATCAGAATAACTACAAGTTTTCCAGCTATCTACATATACAATGCCCTGACTCATTTCACAACCTTGAAAAATCCTGAGTATGTGATGTTGAAAATCATCAAATACTCATTTTTACAACCCTGAAAAAATCTTTTACTCGTTTCACGTATGTGGAGCTCCATCTTGATTGGTTGGTGACGTGAATGCTCTATCCACCTCCTTGGTAAGTTATACTGTTAAACTACAAGTAACTGCAAGTTATATCTACAGTTATTCCAAGTAACTACAAGTAACTACAATTTTGATAAGTTACGTTGAGATATACAACTTATTTTCATATGATGGTAAGTACGTGTCACCACCAACTTAACTACAAATTACTCACACACATTGGGTTCTATGTCTTTAATATATTGAATAATGTCTGTGAAAAGTGTTCTTCAAACTAAGTTTCATTGTCGTGTGTTGTACCATGTGTGCGAAATACACAGATGATACTATTTATTAAATATTTGACTGACGAAGTTCTCAGGCATATTGTTTTTTCAAAATATAATACACCAGATAGTCACGCCATTCCATAGCCATTTATTCGATGTCCTCCATTTTGTATTCATTTTTATGTGAACCAGACAGAAGTTCATTTTCTAACCTAATTTTAACCCTCTGGTAATTCTGCTCACTCAATGTTTCTGCATTTTTTCTCAAGAGTTGTTTCACGGTGTTGCATAATTCCAACTGAGATCTTTCACCAGTTCTCATAAAACAAAGAAATGAGAGAGTTTTCCCATATTTCTCATGTCTGTTTCTGAGATGTGTTAAAACTAGACTAGTATTTTCAATACAGATAGAAAAAAATATATTCTCCTAAACTAGCATCAGTCATTTCTAAATCCATTTTCATAAATACATTTTTGAGTTTTAGTATAACAGAACTTATCCTATTCACAGTCTCGTTCCAACAAATTTTCCAGCAATTCATTGCTTCATTGTTCAGCGAATTCTCGTACATCAGCGACAATCTCTTCTTCTGAGACAACACGTTCCACTGCATATTCATATTTTTTCACATCTCTTTATTGTTTATAACAATTCTATAAAAGCCACACTAGGAAGATTTCTTGTTTCTGTGTATTTGTTTAAATCCCTCACAACAGAATTATCGTCAGCTACCTCCATACTTACAGAAGATTTAACTGATCTCTCGTCATTTCGTCCAAAATTTATATGGTTTTCCACTCTCACTCATACCATCTTCGAGTAACATTTTAAATATTATAAACCACAATATGTGAGTCTTCATAGCATATATTTTCCATCATGAGGTCTTACTAAACACGATTACTAATAAAAAGGTTTTATTAGTAAATGAGCTTCTCGGGGAAGACTTTTTGGTAACACAAACTTGTCGGTCACTTGTGACGTCACAACACCTTGCCATACCTGTTTAAGCGTGTTGGCTTACCTGTGACATCACCACATCCGACCGACGCCGTCACTGACCTAGAGTCCTAGACCAATGAATAATCAAATGGAAACTTTAGTTTTGTGAAGACAAAATATATGGTAGCCCATTTTTCGACAGATTTACTGTCTTTAAGAGACCCTGATACAAAATTATATGACTGCCACAATGGCAGCATTAAGCTTTTTGTACAATTCCCAGACATCCGAGATGGCCGCCACGAAAACAGGTATATTGTATATCGTTTTTGGATATAACTTCGCTTCTGAAAAATATTTTTGTTAATGATCCAAAGGTCTTAACCAATATTTTCACATCCATAGAATTTATTTCTGGCAGCTACAAATTCCTCGGGAAAATTTGCAATGGCGAGCAATGAATTGATGAGATGTCCTGCTGGAGTATTCTCTGTTTATAGTTTGTAGGAGCTCACGTTCTTTATTTTTTTTTTCAGGATAGACACATTAATGATTAATAAAATAAAAATATATTATGCTATATAACATATGGCAATTACATTGTTGCAAAAAATTAGTTATTTACGGTATATGTGTAGCTGCAAAATGGATCTATCATTACTGATGGACTGAACATATCGACTCCAGGTCGAGGGACTGATTACCTCAAACTCCTCCTTGTCTTCCACTTTTCACTGCATTGGACGGAAGAAGCCACTGGCTGGCCAGACGTTTCCAGAATAATGATACCCAACTGTCGCACAAGTCTCATTTATCAATTATATAATACAGTGTGTAGAGAGGTGATTCACATTACGTTCACTTGCAGAAAAAAAAATGTGCAGTGATTCCGATTATGTGGAAAAAGGCATTTATGTACAGTTTAAGGCGTTTATTGATGTACCATTCTCAGACAACTAAGAAAGATGTATCAGTGGCAGGAGTCAAGTGACGTGAAGCAAGAGAGTAGAAACTGTACAACACCAGATATCTCCATTGCTGAGATGGTTGTCCTGCGCTGCAGGCTTCATCAGTCGAATACAGGGATGAGTTAGAATATTTACAGTCTTAAAATGGAATTCCGTATACTAATCCAACATCAGGTGTTTCTTTTTCTGGATGTTAGGATGTATCATACCGATAAGTAATGAAAAAAAGACACAACATTCAATTACTTAGAATATGTGTATTAATAATGTATCGATCCTGGGACCGAAGGTGACCGAGGTCCCAGGAGTGAGACGTTTTCAATAAGCCGCTTCTAAGTTATTGCATTTTATATCTTTTCACTATATATATATCTATATATATATATATATATATATATATATATATATATATATATATATATATATATATATATATATATATATATATATATATATATATATATATAATATATATGTGTGTGTGTGTGTGTGTGTAATTAATTATCTGTGGAGGAGTTTTCTTGAGTATTGCGAATTAATTTTTCAAATTCTAACACCAGAGAATAATTTTAACAGCTCAAAAGGCCAATGGAGACCTAACATTAATACTGTCGAAGCTCTTTAATCCCTTGTATACACATCCTCATGACGTGTAGCTTGAGGGTGGTCAGGTACATAAGCTGTTGTGGAGGTTGGATAAATGTCACAGAATTAATGCCTCGTATTTTTATTGTTCTCCATAATCTGTACTACCAATAATCACTGTTTTCCTCGCAAAATTAAATAACCAACTATGTCTTTTTATAAACTTTGTACAAGCCATCGTTTTTGTGTTTCATTAAATGGATTCTCTACAGCTGGTTTTAGTGTACATTGTGTTATTTATTGCATTATACTGATTATTAATTACTTATCCCGTAAGTATTGTGTAATTTATATGTTTCATTACTTTTTTTTAATCCTGCCTCATTGCCCATCACTAGAATCCACGTTTAAAAAACTACATAAATGCATCAAGCCACCACAGTGGCATCATATATACCTGGCTAAGACCTACTATCAATGAAAACTTCTCTTCTCGCTTACCTGTCCTAAGCTGTGCCGAAGCCGCTTCCTAAAATCCCTTTCAAGCTTTTACCATCTTCCCATATATTCCATATATTTGCAAACCTTCCACATTACCATCTTACTGGCGAGGAATGAATGCCTCGTTGACCCTATTTTAGGCTTTTTCTCAAGCCATAACATCAGTAAAAAGCTCTTCATTCTTATCTAGGTAATGCTTTAATGCAAATACTTGATCTACTTGTCTCTTTATTAAATTCATCTTGTTCCTCTTTAAATATACTTTCTTTGTTTCTCACAAATTTTCAACAACAACTCTGCAGTTCACTTAATCCGGTATGCTTAAACTTATTCCCTATAATTCTTGCAATTTCTCTTCTAATCTTTCCAGTTGTACAAAGGTACTAACCATTCATGCTCTCTGCCAGTCCCTTTTCTCCTTGCATACATCAAACAAATTCACCGACCATTTTTTATTTAAATTCCCAAGTACGTTTAAACTCTCAGCCTAAATTCTATCCACTCTGCCTATCTGCTCTAATTTGTCTATTTATTGCCTAACCGGCTTCTACACCTCTGGCTCTTCCCTCCTCATTATAATCATGTTCCTTTCTTCACTTCGCATGAAGTCTTTGCTCATTTTCTCTACCCAATTTTAATAACTCCGCAAGATATTCTCCCTGAATAAGGGTCAGGTGGCAGGTTGAAATCTGCCAGGATACCGAAGAGGAAAAAAGGTTACTTTAAACATTTTTCTCTTTTATTTTTATTAAAACATATTGTCTATTGTCATTACCTTCTAGTAATTTAACTTTTCTGTCATACCTTCTACAACAGACTTATAGATATTGAAGTCACTTATAGTACCTATGCTCCCCCTTACTTAATATTACCTAAACATGCTCTATATGTCTCCTGGTATCTATATGTTTCCTCTACATTCCTCTCATCTCTAGGTTCATAAACACATATAGGAACCTACTTTTCGCTTCCTGCTTTCATTCTGAGCAGCACAGGTCTCGAACATAATCATTTTTACCCGCTTCTTTCTTTACACAATTTAATAACGTGGCTGCTAATTTAACTCTCATTATCTCAGATACACTTAACGTAATCCTGTCTACTTGTCCCCATTCAAATTCTTATAACCTTCTAAATTTGGTTCAGTCAGGGCTGGGACATCCAGTTTCGTAACAGCAATTAGCCTCTTCCTAACATGTGTATTTGATCCACACATAAGAACCCAATTTTATAATTTTCTTCTTTTTATGGTTTTGGTAACTGCATTCAGAAAAATAAGTTGACATCCCCTTGTTCCTGGTACTTTAGTTTACTTCTGTGAAGCAGTAGAATCATAGGGAAAGGATTTTAATAAACTTAAGGTGTTTGAAAGGAAATGCTGGCTGAATAGGTCCTCGGAATAAATATACTTCAAGAAAAAAATGCTGCTGTTTATGCGTCTTACTTCCTTACCATCATCAATACTATATTTGTGCTATTGTAATATTACAACCCAGGAGTCCAAATGGCCTGTTATCCTGGGTGTAAAGGGAGCAAAATAAACACAGCAGAAAAGTTTTGACTTATATTATCCTTCACCAATTTAGAACAGCAATATGTCCACTATATACACTATGTACAGTGATAGGTATTAGTGCACTCCACGGTAAGCAAGGCAGAATAGAAGCCACAAGAGAGCAGACCGTGCTTCAACCAGCTCTAGAATGGGAATAACAAGGGCAGACAGGAGAGTGGTACCCACATAACCTCTGCGATTGCCAAAACCATCTTCTTATTGGCTGGAACCTGGTCACTAGTTGAACGACGGGGCCCCATCGTCAACTCTTAGTCACCTGGTTCGCTGGTTGGGGGAGATAGCCTGTAAATGAGGGTGTGTACATGCGCCGAATAAAGGTTACGTATTCTTTGCATGCCACATGTAATCTTAAATTTCAGATTTTTTCACTCTCTTCTACAGGCAGGGATTACAGAATAGCACTACGGTGGTAAGAGGAACACTTAACAGGAAGGAAGAGCCGAGTTATTGTCAGGGAGGAGGTGTCAGAATAGGCGAGTGTAACGAGTGGAGTTCCATAAGTGCAAGTATTTGGACCAGCACTGTTTTATGTGTATGTAAAAGATATTTGAGAGGAAATCGAACCAGGGGAATCACTTTTCAAAAAATATATGAAACTAATGAGGAGAATATAAGCAGGAGTAACCCAAGAAAGACTGCAAATATACCTGGCAAGCTGCATTATTGGTAAGTTATGAAATTTGGAGAAGTGTAAAGACGATTGGAAACAGCGTACTAGCTCGGGGGACAAAGGCTACAAACCTCTCTGAAAGAGAAAGACCTCGGGAAGAGCATAGTTCCAAGCATTTTGCCTTAGGCTCACGTAAACCGAATAACAGCTGCAGCAAACGCGAGACTCAAATTTTAAGGTAACTATCGGAAACCTCAAGAACGAAGCATTCACGACCTTATACATTGCATGCATCAGGACCATCTTGTAATCGCACCTGATAAAGCATGCAAAGAAGCTGGAAAAAGTGAAAAGTTCTGCAACGAGATTATTACCAGAACTGAAGGGTGTGACCCATGAAGAGAGGATAGAGAAGTTAAACCTAAAGACATTAGAGGAGAGAAGGACCAGAGGTAACATGATTACAAGTACAAAGTAATGAGACAAACTGACAGGATGAACAGGAAGGATCTGTCGAAGAGAAGGATCTCAGATGCAAGTTAAAAACACAGTTGAGTCACTGGGATGTTAGGAAATACTTTTTTTACATTAGAGTGGTCAGGGAATGTAACGACCTTGATATCAATGTGGTAAAGACAGAAACCATTCACAGTTTTAAGAACAGGTATGATAGATGATAGAGCTCACACAGTCAGAAGAAAGTTAGCCCAAATGAGGCCAGCGGAAAGGGGAGGACAGGAGCTCAGAATCGAACTCCGTAAATACAGTTGGGCGAGTACAATTAGATAAGCACACACACACACACTCTTGGGAGGCACAAGTCGAAACTGCAGTAGCCAGGATAAGGGTCCTAGAAGATGAGGTAAACAGGCTGAAACAAGTTACAAGGGCATTGACCAGAGAAGACACAGTATATGAAGCTGATAGACCGAAAAGGAAGGAGATATGAATTATGCTAAGGTCATATCAGCCTGCCAAGAAGGGCCAAAGAGTGAAAGGGGAGAGCAGCTGGGTGCAAATGGAGAGGGTGATAGGTCAAATGCGGAGGCACAACCATGCTACCAAGATCCACTGAAAAAAACAATGGAGAAAATGACTACATACAGACAGGAACCAGAGTTACAGAGGGGGAGGAGGAAAGGGCAAAATCATTGTTTATTCATGGGCTTCAGGAGAGAGAGGAAAGGACACACACTGAAAGACGACAGGCAGAAAGAAAGGAGTTTGAGAACAGCATCACGGAAATAGGTGAAGAAGACATGGATGAGATTGTAAATTTTCAAAGAATGGGGGGGGTATTTGAAGGGGAGAAAACGACTGATCAAGCTGGTTCTCAGGACAGAAACAGTGTGGAACAGGATCCTCTAAGAGAAACCACGGTTGAAATAATCGGAAGAGTACAAGAGGGTGTTCCTAGACAGAGACAGAACACAAACAGAACGACAGCAGCTGAGGGAGAGGACAAAAAAGCGAAAGGAGCTAGGAAAGGAGACAAGGATGGAACCAGCAGAGGTCAATCAGAGCAGGACAGAGCAGCAAGGGCAAGCACACAGAGAACTATCCTCAGAACCCCACAACCTTTCACACCATCCCAACACAAACTACAATCCATACTCACAGCTTCCACCCAACACCCAGCTATAGAATCCCACAGTATTCTACCAGGTCTCCCACCCTCACAGGCCCCCCAAACCACAGTGTTGGAAAGGAAACTGAAGGTATGGTACACAAACGCTGATGAAATAACAAATAAGTGGGAAGAGTGGCATGAAAGAGTCAAAGAGACATCACTGGGAATCATAGCTCTCACAGAAACCAAGCTTACATGTATGATAACAGATACCATCTTTCCAGCAAGATACCAGATCCTGAGGAAAGACAGAGAGAACAGGGGGGAGGGGTGGAGGAGTGGCACTGCTGATCAAAAACCGATGGAATTTTGATGAGCTGGAGAAAGGAGACAGCGAAGAAACAAGTGATTACATAGTGGGAACGCTTCACTCTGGAGGTCACAAGGTGGTAATTGCAGTGATGTATAACCCACCACAAAACAGCAGGAGGCCAAGACAAGAGTATGACGAGAGCAATAGAGCGATGGTTGACACATTGGCTGCAGTGGCCAGAAGAGCTCATGCATGGAGGGCAAAGCTCCTGATCATGGTTGACTTTAACCACAAGGAGATCGATTGGGAGAACTTGGAGCCACATGAGGAGCCAAGATACATGGAGGGCTAAGATGATGGAGGTACTGAATGATGGAGATACTGGAAAGATGATGGAGGTACTGGAAAACTTCATGTACCAATATGTAAGGGACACTACAAGAGAGAGAGGAGAGGATGAACCAGAAAGTCTGGACCTAGTATTCACCTTGAGTAGAGCAGATATTGAGGACATCACGTATGAAAGGCCCCTTGGGGCCAGCGATCTTGTGGTTTTAAGCTTTGAATACACAGTAGAGCTACAAGTGAAGGGGGAAGCAGGAAGGCCAGGACGAATGAAGCCAAACTACAAGAAAGGGGACTACACAGGAATGAGGAACTTCCTGAACGGGGTTCAGTGGGACAGAGAACTGGCAGGGAAGCCAGTTAATGAGATGATGGAATATGTAGCAACAATGTGCAAGGAGGCTGAGGAGAGGTTTGTACCCAAGGGTAACAGGAATAATGAAAAAGCCAGGATGAACCCATGGTTCGCCCAAAGGTGCAGGGAGGCAAAAACCAAGTGTGATAGGGAATGGAAGAATTATAGAAGGCAAAGGACCCAGGAGAATAAGGAGAGCAGTCGTAGTGCCAGAAATGAATATGCACAGATAAGAAGGGAGGCCCAACGACAATATGAAAACAACATAGCAGCGAAAGCCAAATCTCACCCGAAGCTGTTATACAGCCACATCAGGAGGAAAACAACAGTCAAGGACCAGGTAATCAGGCTGAGGAAGGAAGGAGGAGAGACAACAAGAAATGACCGTGAAGTATGTGAGGAACTCAACAAGAGATTCAAAGAAGTGTTCACAGAGGAGAGAGAAGGGGCTCCAAGTGCTGGACACAGTACACACAACCGAGGAAGAAGTGAAGAGGCTTCTTAGTGAGCTAGATACCTCAAAGGCAATGGGGCCGGATAACATCTCTCCATGGGTCCTGAGAGAGGGAGCAGAGGCGCTATGTGCACCCCTAACAACAATATTCAATACATCTATCGAAACAGGGAGATTGCCTGAGGCATGGAAGACAGCAAATGTAGTCCCAATCTTTAAAAAGGAGACAGACATGAAGCACTAAACCTCAGACCAGTGTCACTGACATGTATAGTATGCAAAGTCATGAAGAAGATTATCAGGATAAGAGTGGTGGAACACCTAGAAAGGAATGATCTCATCAACAGCAGCCAACATGGTTTCAGGGACGGGAAATCCTGTGTCACAAACCTACTGGAGTTCTATGACATGGTGACAGCAGTAAGACAAGAGAGAGAGGGGTGGGTGGATTGCATTTTCTTGGACTGCAAGAAGGCGTTTCACACAGTTTCACACAAGATATTAGTGCAAAAACTGGAGGACCAAGCAAGGATAACAGGGAAGGCACTACAATGGATCAGGGAATACTTGTCAGGAAGACAGCAGCGAGTCATGGTACGTGGCGAGTTGTCAGAGTGGGCGCCTGTGACCAGCAGGGTCCCACTGGGGTCAATCCTAGAACCAGTGCTGTTTCTGGTATTTGTGAACGACGTGACGGAAGGAATAGACTCCGAGGTGTCCCTCTTTGCAGATGACGTGAAGTTGATGAGAAGAATTCATTCGATCGAAGACCAGGCAGAACTACAAAGGGAACTGGACAGTCTGCAGACCTGGTCCAGCAATTGGCTCCTGGAGTTCAACCCCACCAAGGGCAAAGAAGACCGCACACGGAGTACAGTCTACGGGCCAGAGACTACAAACCTTAATGAAGGAAAAAGATCTTGGGGTGAGTATAACACCAGGCACATCTCCTGAAGCGCACATCAACCAAATAATTGCTGCAGCATATGGGCGCCTAGCAAACCTCAGAACAGCATTCCGACATCTTAATAAGGAATCGTTCAGGACCCTGTACACCGTGTACGTTAGGCCCATATTGGAGTATGCGGCACCAGTTTGGAACCCACACCTAGCCAAGCACGTAAAGAAACTAGAGAAAGTGCAAAGGTTTGCAACAAGACTAGCCCCAGAGGTAAGGGGTATGTCCTACGAGGAGAGGTTAAGGGAAATCAACCTGACGACACTGGATCACAGGAGAGATAGGGGGGACATGATAACGACATACAAAATACTGAGAGGAATTGACAAGGTGGACAAAGACAGGATGTTCCAGAGATGGGACACAGCAACAAGGGGACACAGTTGGAAGTTGAAGACACAGATGAATCACAGGGATGTTAGGAAGTATTTCTTCAGCCACAGAGTAGTCAGGAAGTGGAATAGTTTGGGAAGCAATGTAGTGGAGGCAGGATCTATACATAGCTTTAAGCAGAGGTATGATAAAGCTCACGGTTCAGGGAGAGTGACCTAGTAGCGACCAGTGAAGAGGCGGGACCAGGAGCTAGGACTCGACCCCCGCAATTAGGTGAGTACACACACACACACACACACACACACACACACACCACATACTTAATCTTAATGTAACAAAAACAATGGGATGAGACAACATGTCTCTGTGTAGGTGCTGAGTGAAGAAAAGAACAACTGTGTGAATAAAGGTATTCAGCCAGTCTGTACAGTCTGAACAACTGCCAGAAAAGTAGAAAATGACAGATATGGTTTCTGTTCATAAGAGAAAGGACAGACAAGAGGCCCCGAGTTAATACAGGCCAATATCTCTGACATGCATTATGTCAAAGGTTCAAAAGAAGATAATAAGGAAAAGACTGATATATGTGCAACATATTCGTATCTTCACTGAAGGTCTGCGGACCCATACTGGGCAAATCCTTGTCAAAGCCAAACCTACTAAAAAAAAATATTCGCCCATAACAAAAATATTCACCTAATACTAACAAATATAAAAACTAAAGAGGTAATCGCTGTCAGACAATATCATATTCAATTCCATGATCTACCTCCTCAAATACCTTAGTGAAGAAAGTTAGTAAATTCGTAAGACAGTTGGGTGAGTTGGGTGAAGCAGTGGTGGAGGCAAAATGAATGTACAGTTTCATGAGTAGATTTAATAAGACCCAAGAGACCAAAAGTCAATGTTGCCGATGAAAGTGGTCTAGGAGGCGGGATCAAGAACCAGGTCTCTACCCCACAATCATTAATTGGTGAGTGTACACACACACACACACACACACACACACACACACACACAGGGGCCAGGAGCTCGGACTCGACCCCCGCAACCTCAACTAGGTGAGTACACACACACACACACACACACACACACACACACACACCATGTGGGCCAGAAGGGCCCACATGTGCAGGGCAAAGCTACTAGCTGTGGGTGATTTCTGTCACAATGAGACTGGGAAAACCTGGAGTCACATGGAGTACCAGAAATGTGGAGGCGGTACTGGAGAAACCTCATGCATCAACATGTTAGGGATACTACCAGTGAGAGAGGAGACGATGAACCAATAAGGCTGGGCCTCATATTCACCTTGAGTAACTCAGACATTGGGGACATCATATATGAAAAGCCCCACGGAGCTAGTGGTCACGTGGTCCTGAGCTTCGAATACATTGTAGATCTAAATGTGGAGAGGGAAACAGCACGAGTAGGAAAAACAGTAATTGAAATGATGGAATACGTGACCACTTGAGTCCTGGAGGTGGGAAGTACAGTGCCTGCACTCTGAAGGAGGGGTGTTAATGTTGCAGTTTAAAAACTGTAGTGTAAAGCACCCTTCTGGCAAGACAGTGATGGAGTGAATGATGGTGAATGTTTTTTCTTTTTCGGGCCACCCTGCCTTGGTGGGAATCGGCCAGTGTGTTAATAATATTAAAAATAAAAACATAAGAACATAAGAAAAAAGGAACACTGCAGCAGGCCTACTAGCCCATGCCAGGCAGGTCCAATTCTCCCACCTGCTTAAGCCAATGCCTTGACCTAGTCAAGTCAGTCACATTTACTTAAGGGAGGAGCACGGCATCCGACCTAGTAGCGCAAACTAGTCAGGTCCAACTCACACCCACTCATGTATTTATCCAACCTATTTTTAAAACTACACAACGTTTTAGCTTCTATGACGATACTCGGAAGTTTGTTTCACTTATCCACAACTCTATTACCAAACCAGTGTTTTCTATGTGGATCAACCTTGCCATCCTCCTCTGTACGTTTTCCAGAGCATTTATTTCCATTCTGTAATACGGTGACCAGAACTGTGCAGAATAATCCAAATAAGGCCTAACCAAAGATATATAGTTGAAGAACAGCCTGAGGACTTCTATTATTTATACTTCTTGCTATGAAGCCAAGGATTCTGTTAGCTTAATTGCGAACGCTTATGCACTGTTGTCTTTGTTTCAGATTACTGCTAACCAGAACTCCTAAATCCTTTACATTGTTTAGTTATATATGGCATGGTTATTTTCCTTTCCAACATTCATAACTTTGCATTTGTATATATTAAACTGCATCTGCCACTTCTCCGACCACTGCATCAGTCTATTCAAATCATCCTGAAGTGCTCTAATGTCCTCATTAGAATGAACTGGACGGCCTATTTTGGTGCTATCAGCAAATTTACTTACATCGCTATTTATTCCTTCATCTATGTCGTTTATGTAAATTATGAACAACAAGGGGCCCAACACTGACCTCTGTGGAACACCGCTTGTGACGTGCCCCCATTCTGATTTCTCCCCATTAATGCAAACTCTCTGCTACCTATTTGTCAATCATGACTCTACCCAGGAAAAAAATTCTACTCCTATTCCATGTGCCTAAAGTTTTCTCAACAGTCTTTGACGTGGAACTCTATCGAAAGCCTTACTGATATCCAAATACACAATATCATATTCAATACCATGATCTACCTTCTCAAATACCTTAGTGAAGAAAGTAAATTCGCAAGACAAGAGCTTCCCTTTGTAAAACCATGCTGAGATTCATTTATCAATTTATCTTAGAAGGTGGCTACGAATTGCTTCGCGTATTATTGATTCCATAGATTTACCAACTTTGGAGGTAAGGCTTATTGGTCGATAGTTCGAAGCTAAGGACCTGTCACCTGCCTTGTAAATAGGTATTACATTTGCCATTTTCCACTTGTCTGGCACTATGCCAGTTTGTAGTGAAATATTGAAAAGATTAGCCAAAGGTTTGCTAAGCTCCTCTTTACATTCCTTTAAAACCCTTGCAAACTGTTCATCAGGGCCTGGAAATTTGTTAGGTTTTAATTTCTCTCATGTCACTAGGTACCCTAATCGTGCATAGTTATCGTCCTGTTCTACATAATTTATTATTTCTGAAATTTCGCTAGTATCTTCCTGAGTAAAAACTGAGAGGATGTAGGTATCGAAAAGTTCACACATTTTCTTATCACTGTCAGTGATCTGACCTGAGTTACCCTTAAGTGGGCCTATCTTGTCCCTAATCTTACTTCTGTATACCTGAAAGAACCCTTTAGGGTTAGTCATCGAATCCCTTGCGAATTTAGCCTCATAATCCCTATTTGCTTTTCTTATTCCATTTTTTATTTCTCTCTTTAATTGAATATATTGACTTCTTAAGTGCCCTTACCCTATTATGATACGCCTTTATATGCCTCTCTTTTGACCAGTGAGATATTTTAATCTATTGTTTATCCATCTGGGATCATTTTTGTTAAATTTAATTTCCCTACTCAGGACAAAAGTCGTCTGGGTAGCTAACACTATGCTCTGAAATATGTCATATTGGCAACCAACTCTACCTACCTGACACATGTACACATAGTAACGTCATCCCAATTTAGCCCACCTAGGTAATTTTTCAATCCTATGAAGTCGGCCAAGCGGAAATCTGGGACAGCGACTTGACTGCAGTTATCTGGGTAATTCCATGATATATTGAAACTAAGTGATTTGTGATTGCTTTCCCCAAGCTCATCATTAACCTCAAGATTATTAATTAGTGATTTCTTGATCGCAAGAACCAAGTCAAGTAGGTTGTTTCCTCTAGTTGGTTTTGTCACAAACTATTTTAAAACGCAATCCTGAGCCGTATCAAGAAAGTCACTAGACTCATGATTTCCTGTCACATTGTTCCAATCAATTTGTTTAAAGTTAAAATCTCCCATTAACACAACATTTCCGTATCTAGATGCCTTATGAATTTCGTCTTAGAGCAGCTTACTGCACTCTTTATCACTGTTTGGGGGCCTATAAACTACACCCAAAATTAATTTTTCACGATCTTCGAGAAACTTTAGCCAAACAGATTCTGTGTCCAACGATTCTAATCTTACATCTTGTCTAACACAACAATTTAAGTTATCTCTGATATACATCGCCACTCCACCACCCTTCCTGTTGACCCTATCAATGTGGAATAGTTTATAACCCTGTATGTTGCATTCAGAAGGCATTTCTCTATCTTTCAAGCTGAACCAGGTCTCTGTTATACCAATAATATCCATATTACCTGCACTTGCAGGTAATCTTAACTCATCTATCTTATTTCTTAGACCCCTACTACTTGTTTAGTAAACCTTAAGGGAGCTAGTCACTCGTTTCCCTCTGCTATCTCTCTTTGTTTGTTGAGCAATTGCTTTGCCTTTACTAGCAACTTTATCTTGAATATTGCCTTTTAAACATATCTCTGGAGTATCCTGGTAATATCTGTTGTTTTCAACCATAATGCTGCAGCCTGACTGTTTTCCACAAACACCCATACCTCTATAATCTATCAGTTTAAATTCCTAAACAAGTCATCAATGATCCCCTCAATCGAATTGGCTAATGCGAACTGGCTAATGCACGGAAATGCAGGAGAGCTTCATATCCAAGGGCAACAGAAACAATGGGAAGACGAGACCCAGCCCTTGATTCACCCAAAGGTGTAGAGAGGCCAAAACTAAGTGTGGTAGAAAATGGAAAAGATATAGAAGACAAAAGTCAAAGGAAAATTAGGAGATTAGTCGAAGAGCCAGAAATAAATATGCATGGATAAGGAGGGAGGCCCAACGGCAATACGAGAATGACATAGCATCAAAATTCTAATCTGACCCAAAGCTGTTGAGCAGCAACATCAGGAAGACAACAACAGTCAATGGAGGGGAGATCACAAGAAACGACGAAGAAGTATTTTCATTGGAGTCAGAAAAAAATTCCAGAAAACTGAAATGGTAGGGTACACCAACAAGTGCTGGACACACTAAATATAACCGAGGAGGAAATGAAGAACTAAGTGAACTAGATACCTCAAAGGTAATGGGACCGACAACATTCTCCATTGGTCCTGAGGGAGCAGGGGCACTGTGTGTGCCACTAACAACAATATTCAACATATCTGTCGAAACGGGGCAACTACCTGAGGTGTGAAAGACAGCAAAAGTAGTCCCAGATTTTAAGAACGGAGACAGACAGGTATATAAAGTTGTGGAGAAGATTATGAGGAGAAGAGTGGTGGAGGACATTGAAAGGAATGAGCTTATACATGACAACCAGCAAGGTTTCAGGGAAGGGTAATCTTCTGTCACAAACTTACTTGAATTTTACGACAAGGCGACAGAAGTAAGACAGGAGAGAGAGGAGTGGGTAGACTGCATTTTCTTGGACTGTAAGAAGGCTTTTAACATAGATCCGCACAAAAAATTAGTGAAAAAGCTAGAAGAGCAGGCAGGAATAACAGAGAAGGCACTGCGATGAATCAGAGAATACCTGCCAGAAAGGAAAGAACGAAGTGACAGAGTGGGTACCTATGATAAGCGGGGTTCCACAAGATTTAGTCCTAAGACCAGTGCTGTTTCTGGTATATGTGAATGACATGACGGAAAGGGTAGATTCAGAGGTGTCCATGTATGCACACGCTGTGAAGCAATTAACTTTTAATCCACTAATGCATAATCTAACAAACTGTTCTAATTACACTGTATATCATAGCTCAGGTAATTAATTATAATCTTTTTCTTAAAATACATATTAACTATTAACAAATCTCTTTCTATAAAAAGTTTAATTGAAAGCCCCATTATCATTTACCCCTAGTGTGTGTGGTGCGTATGGTGAGTGGTGTGTGTGTGTGTGTGTGTGTGTGTGTGTGTGTGTGTGTGTGTGTGTGTTGTGTGTGTGGTGTGGTGTGTGTGCGTGCGTGCGTGTGGTGAGTGTTGTGTGTGTGTGGTGTGTGTGTGTGGTGTGTGGTGCGTGTGGTGAGTGGTGTGTG
>NC_091293.1:34259779-34262279 GCF_038502225.1 Cherax quadricarinatus | reverse complement strand
CCACTTACTGACTACTCTGTGGCTGAAGAAATACTTCCTAACATCCCTGTGATTCATCTGTGTCTTCAGCTTCCAACTGTGTCCCCTTGTTACTGTGTCCAATCTCTGGAACATCCTGTCTTTGTCCACCTTGTCAATTCCTCTCAGTATTTTGTATGTCGTTATCATGTCCCCCCTATCTCTCCTGTCCTCCAGTGTCGTCAGGTTGATTTCCCTTAACCTCTCCTCGTAGGACATACCTCTTTGCTCTGGGACTAGTCTTGTTGCAAACCTTTGTGTGTGTGTGTCTGTGTGTGTGTGTGTGTGTGTGTGTGTGCGCGCGCGTGCGCGGGCTGGCGTGCGTGCGTGTGTGTGTGTGTGTGTGGTGTGTGGTGGTGTGTGGTGTATGTGTATGTGTGTGTGTGTGTGTGTGTGTGTGTGTGTGTGTGTGTGTGTGTGATAAGCGAGTGTGTAGGAACTTTTGAGTCAAGTGAGAGAGTAAGTGTGGTAAGGGACCTAAATGCTAAAGTAGGAGATGAGTTAGAGAGGGTGTGGTAGATAAGTATAGTGTACCAAGTGTCAATGATAATGGGGGCCCTCTGATTGAACTTTGCATAGAAAGGGGTTTGGTTATAGGTAATACATATTTTAAGAAAAAGAGGATAAATAAGTATACAAGATATGAGGTAGAGCGTAATGACAGTAGTTTGTTGGACTACGTACTGGTAGATAAAAAAACTGTTGGGCAGACTTTAATATGTACATGTTTAAAGAGGGGCCACAGATATATCAGACCACTTTTTAGTTGTAGCTACAGTGAGAGTAAAAGGTAGATTGGATACACGGAAAACGAAAATAGCAGGTAAGAGTGAGGTGAAGGTTTATAAATTAAACGAAGAGCCAGTTAGGGCAAGATATAAACAACTATTGGAGGAAAGATGGGCTAGTGAGAGTATAGGCAATGGGGTTGAAGATGTATGGGGTAGGTTTAAGAATGTAGTGTTAGAGTGCTCAGCAGATGTTTGTGGTTACAGGAAAATGGGTGCTGGGGGGAAGAAGAGCGATTGGTGGAATGATGAAGTAAAGAGAGTAGTAAGTGATAAAAAGTTAGCATATGAGAGGTTTTTACATAGTAGAAGTGATGCAAGGAGGGAAGAGTATATGGAAAGAAAAAGAGAAGTGAAGAGAGTGGTGAAGCAATATAAAAAGAGAGCAAATGAGAGAGTGGGTGAAATGTTATCAACAAATTTTGTTGAAAATAAGAAAAAGTTTTGGAGTGACATTAGTAAGTTGAGGAAGCCTAAGGAACGAATGGATTTGACAATTAAAAATAGGTGAGGAGAGTTATTAAATGGAGAGTTTGAGGTATCAGGAAGATGGGGGAAATATTTTGAGGAATTGTTAAATGTTGATAAAGATAGGGAAGCTGTGATATCGTGTATAGGGCAAGGAGGATTAATATCTTGTAGGAGTGAGGAGGAGCGAGTTGTGAGTGTGGGGGAAGTTCGTGAGGCAGTGGGTAGAATGAAAGGGGGTAAAGCAGCTGGGATTGATGGGATAAAGATAGAAATGTTAAAAGCAGGTGGGGATATAGTTTTGGAGTGGTAGGTGCTTTTATTTAATAAATGCATGGAAGAGGGTAAGGTACCTAGGGATTGGCAGAGAGCATGCATAGTTCCTTTTTATAAAGGCAAAGAGGACAAAAGAGAGTGCAAATATTATAGAGGAATAAGTCTGTTGAGTATACCTGGTAAAGTGTATGGTAGAGTTATTGAAAGAATTAAGAGTGAGACGGAAAGTAGGATAGCAGATGAACAAGGAGGCTTTAGGAAGGGTAGGGAGTGTATGGACCAGGTGTTTACAGTGAAACATATAAGTGAACAGTATTCAGATAAGAGTCAAGAGGTTTTTGTGGCATTTATGGATCTGGAAAAGGCGAATGACAGTGTAAATATGGGAGCGATGTGGCAGATGTTGCAAATGTATGGACTATGAGGTAGATTACTGAAAGTAGTAAAGAATTTTTACGTGGATAATGAGGCTCAGGTTAGAGTATGTAGGAGAGAGGGAGAATATTTCCCAGTAAAAGTAGGCCTTAGACAAGGATGAGTGATGTCACCGTGGTTGTTCAATATATTTATAGATGAAGTTGTAAGAGAAGTGAATGCTCGGGTGTTGGCAAGAGGTGTGGAGTTAAAAGATAAAGAATCTAAACACAAAGAGAGAGTCGTCACAGTTGCTCTTTGCCGATGACAGTATTCTTTTGTGAGACTCTGAAGAGAAGTTACAGAGGTTGGTTGATGAGTTTGGAAAGGTATGTAAAAGAAGGAAATTAGAAGTGAATATAGGAAAGAGTAAGATGATGAAGATAACAAAATTTAGGTAATGAAAGACTAGATTACAGAGAGTATGGAAGAGGTGAATGTATTGAGATATTGGGGAATTGATGTATTAGTAGATGGGTCTATGAAAGATGAGGTGAATCATAGAACTGGCGAGGGGAAAAAGGTGAGTGGTGCAG
>NC_091293.1:34248858-34259679 GCF_038502225.1 Cherax quadricarinatus | reverse complement strand
GAGCAGATCCAGCAACATGTGAGAAGTTACTCAGACTCAAGGAACAGGTCAGCATCACGTGTGGAGATGCCCATACTCATGACAAAGGGATACTTTGTGAAAGGTCAGCATTAATCATATAGAATACAAAAATTGAAAGACCTTCTGTCAAAATACATGAAACATCATACAGGACAAGTTTACTATGACTCATTCCAGACAGGTCACCTCTCAAGCTTCACTCTTCGGAAAGATAGACCAAATATGATGATAAAGCGAGAGTGACTGTATCTTGGAAGGAGGTCATATTCACATAGGGTCATATTCACATAGGGTCATATTCACATAGGGTCATATTCACAGAGGATCATATTCACAGTGGGTCATATTCACAGGTCGCCATATTCACAAATCGGTCACGGAGTGAGAACTATGTCAACTGGCACGAGCAGTCGATAATATTGACCACAGGTTCAGAAGAGCTTGGAGGGGACACTAAACGCGTCCTCTCCCCAGTAAAGCAATTAAGCTTACTTGATATCTTCTTTGTTTTGAAAGCGAGTTCATATATGTATATGTATATGTATATATTTATATATATATATGTGTGTGTGATAGGTACAAAATCAAAAGTTCAAATACCTAACAACAACATGATCGCTAAACTATCAACAAGAATAGTTCTTAATATAAGTTTAGGAAACAAAGAACATACTTATGAAGCAAGATACCCGTATTTACAGCGATAAAACAGAAGCGCAGAATCATGACGATCTTGACACAAACAATTCGGGAGTAAAGATTATAACTCAGACCCATGATCGCAACTGAATCATTGTTTGAAAAACAAATGTACAAAAGGGAAGATAAATATGGTTATACATATATATAATAAAATTGATTTGATGCACTCTGGCAGAAGGAACCTAAAAAGGGGGGTTCTAGATACCTACAATGATTGCATTACCCAGCCCTCCTGCATGACCGGTGTTGCCCGCCCGGTAGACACTCCAGGGACACGGCCAGCTCTAAAAGAATCCATTATCTTCTCTTTTATACTATAGTCTTAAAGATACAACGATTTGTAACTAGCAGACACGCACTCACACACACTCTTAACAATCGTCAGGATGTCGAAGAGCAACATAAGAGCATTATAAAACATCACATTGTTGACGATTATGAAACAGACACTCGCACACCTACACACTTACTCTAACATCCATGAAAAAGATAAAACCTTTGATATTTTGATGATGCTAAAGCCCCTCTTTAGGCCGTACACAGGTACAGGAGACCTCAGCAGGGGGGACAGGACCCTGGTGAGAAGCTGCCAGGAACACACAGCTGGGGGAATCACTGCGGCTCACCTACTACTGGGGTCTTGGTGGTCCTCAGCAGGGTACCCCTACGAGGGCCTCCGGGCGGAGATAGGCAGCCGGTGCGTTGTAACTGCTAGGAAATTGTTCACTACGGCACCCCGCAACTCCTCCTTGCGTAATACGTATTAATGTTGACAAGCTTCCTTTTCCCGACACTTTCTAACTCAGATGCTGAGAACCTTGAGTGTGAAACTCTTCCTTTTAGACCTTGTTCTGATGTCTCGCTGAGCTTGAAGGAGTTGGGGCTGATCAAGAAATTTGTTTTCTATCTTTGTAAACCTATGATTGTTAAGAGAAATTTAAACTACGTATTGCGTAGAGGTTTTCTGTAGTATACTATGCCATTATATATATTTTGCTTGGATACCATTTTTTTTATTTTTAAACGAGTAATTGTATTATTGTCTTTGGGGGTTATTGTCAGTAAGTGGTTATAGAAAATGGAAAACAAAACTCTGATATGATATGACATCCATTGTTTTCTAGTTAACATCTCCTTAACACTTTGTTAGATAATTAACAGCTTGCCTAATTACAGGCTAATTTATATTTTGGTTTTGCTGCTTGAGTTCGTTAGTTTTTTTTTTTTGTTAGTTATTATTTTTTCTTTATGGAAATGATGAGCCAGTAACCATCTTAAGCACAGGAAATAATAGAAAACGCTTATTTACATCAACACGAGAATAGAAAGAAAAATCTACATTCTGCCGTTGAAACAGAAAATTATTGCCGAAAAGCCTGCAGCGCGACACGTCGAGATAAGGTCAGGCTTACTGGACTGTAGGAGAATAAGGGAAGGAATGACTTTAGGAGAGAGGTGTAGGAGAAGGGGAGATTAGATACGAAAGGCTCATGAACAGAGAATACAGAATCTGGAAGGTCTGGATAATAGGAGTCAAGGATAAAAGAGTGAATGCGAGCCGCGCTGCCAGCTCTCAAGCAAGTATAGATTATTGCATGGAGACTCAACTTGCTCAAACAGCTTAAGAAAAAGGAAGTGAATGCTTAAAGTTATTTCAAAGAAGTATATAATGAATTATTTGATGCTTACAATAATCTCAGAATCACATAATACTGACGCATGAGCAAGGGAGCAAACGTGTGTACTCGGCTTACAGATCGGAGCACATTTGTGGCGTATAATTTATGTGGCGAAAGTAGTACACTGAGGAGCCGCTTTCCGGGAGACAGCGGAGGCTACGGAGATAGTAGCACTGCCGGCGACCCCTTCATGATGCTGCTGCTCCTGCCTCGGCCCGCCGTTGTCGCCTTGCAATCAATCACTTCATACATTTTCACTCTTCTCTTTTAGGTTTCGCTTGCCCATGCTCCGCAGCTCACCTGCGTGCCAGAGTAGTCCTTACTACATCAACAGCGAGGCTACGAAGAGCCGGGCAACAGTTTGTATAAGAATAGCAAGAGAGAACTCCAGCAAGCACGTTGCTTGGTAAGTCCGTTGTGGGCGTGTGGGCGGGCCGTGGCAGTCTCACGAGGGCGTGGGCTTGAGCGAAGGTGTGACACACTGTCGCCGTGAGCCAGAGAACGTGCCAGCCCTTTGGCACTTATGGAAGCATCGTGACCAGAACGAGGAAGGAGTCGCCCAGATCCTTACAGTGTGAGGCGGACTTCATTGAGACCAAACACAGACACTGAAGCGAGGTGGGCATAGCAACCGAGAGCCAGATGATGGGAACATAAGCAGTTAAACTGCATACATCCCTGTTGGAAGAATGACGCTGTATAGCACCCCCCTGGAGGGTGTGGCATACAGCGCCACGCGAACCAACATACCCTTCATCCGGCTGGCTAATTATTATGGAACAATAATATGCGGCGCAGACAGAAGTACAGCGACGGTGGCGGTGATTGTGAAGAGTGTGAAGATAATAAGACAGAGGCGATCCACCACCATCGCCGCGAACCTCCAGTCATTTTTCACCTGCGGAGAGATAGACACAAAGTTAATAATAATCCCTCTTCATTAAAAGCTTAACACGGAAGAGAATACAGCGCTAAGGGTGAAAGAGTGAGAGCACTGGGCTTGGGACAAGTACAAGGCAGGGATTTGATGTAGAGAAAACACGGGAAATTGGAAAAAGAAAAAGATTAATGAAAAGGAAATATGAAATCGGAATGTACAAGAAAAAGATATGAAAGCACACAAACAAGAAAATATAAATAAACGATAGCTTTGTTGATTTTGTAAAACTTGTAAAAAATCATAGGCTGGTCATTTGCCATTTATTTAATAGGTCACATGTAGTTTGTCTCTTTAAAGAGTGACATGTCAAGCATAGTTTAAAATCCTCACAAATTCTATTCATTATGAATGAATCGAATATATATATATATATATATATATATATATATATATATATATATATATATATATATATATATATATATATATATATATATATATATGTCGTGCCGAATAGGCAGAACTTGCGATCTTGGCTTAAATAGCAACGCTCATCTTGCCATATAAGACAAGCGAAAATTTGTGTATGCAATAATTTCGCCAAAATCATTCTGAACCTAACGAAAAAAAATATATTTCACTGTGTTTTTTAGTATTAAATTATTGTAAACAAATCTAAAATATATTTAGTTGGGTTAGGCTAAAATAAATTGCTCTTCTTATAATAAGGTTAGGTAAGTTTTCTAAGATTCTTTTGGTGCAAAATTACAAATTTTTACATCAACATTAATGAAAAAAATATTTCTTTAAATGTATAAGAGAAAATTTTAGAAAGGACTTAATTTTAAATGAGTTCTTGCTAATTGACCAGTTTTACATATTCGGCACGACATATACATATACAATAAGATCACAGTAAACAGGTGATTTTAGAATATGCAAAACAACCACTGTGAAAGAATAGTGCAATTCCAAGCGCTTTCGTGACTACTCACATTATCAAGGAACAATAAAAGTAATACATAAAAGGAAGGCATATAAAGGGTCTAGATCACACCTCACCATCACATCCCACAACAAAGCAACACCTGACGTGCGACGACACGCGACTCATAAGAAAGAGTAAGAAGAAAGAAGAAAGTTTATTACGGTCAAACTGGTAAAAGTCTCGAACTAAGATTAAAGCAACATAAATATAGCATTAGAACTGGACAAGATTCCAATGCTCTATTTATTCATGTGAGAGATTTTAACCATCCGATTGATTTTTCAAAAAGTTAAAGTTGTGTCAAGAAGTCCATGGTCGACAGGAATATAATTGAATCTTGTTTCATAAAAAGCAGTTTTGAAAATATGAATATTTCCTTTGGTTTATATAAATGAGATCTATTTATAATTAATAGAATTTGGGAAGAATTTAATAATACATTGGACAAATAATAAATCTTAATTCTTGGGTAGAATAGTTTGTGGGTTGCCCTGAAGGACCTGTCCAGTTTGGGCCAGTGGGCCTACTGCAGTGTTCTCTTATGAGTCGCGCGCAGGTGCTGCTTTGTTGTGGGATGTGATGGTGAGGTGTGGTCTAGACCCTTTATATGCCTTCCTTTGATGTATTACTTTTATTGTTCCTTGATAATGTGAGTAGTCAAGAAAGTGCTTGGAATTTCACTATTCTTTCACAGTAGTTGTTTTGCAAATATATATATATATATATATATATATATATATATATATATATATATATATATATATATATATATATATATATATATATATATATATATATATATATATATATATATATATATATATATATATATATAATACACAATAAGATCACAGTAAACAGGTGATCTAAGAATATGCAAAACAACCACTGTGAAAGAATAGTGAAATTCCAGGAGCTTTCGTGACTACTCACATTATCAAGGAACAATAAAAGTAATGCATCAAAGGAAGGCATATAAAGGGTCTAGACCACACCTCACTATCACATCACACAACAAAGCAACACCTGACGCGCGACTCATAAGAAAGAGAACACTGCAGCAGGCCCGCTGGCCCAACTAGACAAGTCCTTCACGGCAACCCACAAACAAACAATTCTACCCAAGAATTAAGATTTATTATATGTCCAATGTATGATTAAATTATTCCCAAATTCTATTAATTATAAATGAATGTAATTTATATAAGCCAAAGGAAATATTCATATTATTTTCAAAACTGCTTTTTATGAAACAAGATTCAATTATATTCCTGTCGACCATGGACTTGCTTGATGCAACTTTCTCAACTTTTTGAAAATCAATTGGATGGTTAAAATCTCTTACATGAATAAATAGAGCATTGGAATCTTGTTCAGTTCTAATTATATTTATGTTGTTTTAATCTTGGTTCGAGATTTTTACCAGTTTGACCGTAATAAACTTTATCGCAATTTTTTACAAGGAATCTTTTAGACATATCCGTCAACATTTTTGGAGGAATTCTTTATCAAAAGATTTTTTACTGTATCAAGATTTTTAAATACAACTTCTTCATCTATGAACTCTGGGCTACAAATACGCAATGCTCTCATGTGTATATATATATATATATATATATATATATATATATATATATATATATATATATGTCGTGCCTATATATATAATGTCTTTCTACCTCTGTATGTTAGAAGTGATCAAGGTCCCAGGACCGAAAAGTTTTCTAATAAATATGTTATAGTGTTTGCTTACGTGTCTTTCTAAACCAACTTGTCGGTATTTATTACCAAGGTTTATACCATATATATATATATATATATATATATATATATATATATATATATATATATATATATATATATATATATATATATAATGTCGTGCCCAATAGGTAAAACTAGTCAATTAGCAAGAACTCATTTAAAATTAAGACCTTTCTAAAATTTTCTCTTACACGTTTATAGATACATTTTTTCATTGATGTTAATGTAAAAGTTCATAATTTTGCACCAAAAGAATCTTAGAAAACTTACCTAACCTTATTATAACAAGCGCAATTTATTTTAGCCTAATCCAGCTAAATATATTTTAGATATGTTTACGATAATTTAATACTAAACAAACACAATGAAATATATTTTTTCGTGAGGTTCAGAATGATTTTTGCGAAATTATTGCATACACAAATTTTCGCTCGTGTTATATGGCAAGATGAGCGTTGCTATTTAAGCCAAGATCGCAAGTATTACATATTAGGCACAACGGTATTGCATACCTATCTTGCACAACTTGTCAGGCACTGCAACATCATGGAATCTTATGTTAAATCGGCTATAAAATGTAAGCCAATAAAAATAATGCATTTTGCTGGGTATTTGGTATGTCTATCAGCGATTCCACACAAAAATAAGTGAATTCTGGTTGATCGACTTGATATTTAAATCTGGTCTAGCATAAGGACTATGTAGGAAAATTAGCATCAGTAACGCTCATTTACACTCAGTGCTTTTATATTTACTGATTTCTCTACTTTTATATTTGTCTCCTATACTTGCCACGTTAATTCTGTTTTATGCTAACGCTAACCCTCTTTTGGTTTCTACTTCCTAAACCTAGGGAGGCGCCTTGATGCCCATGAGGGGTTCTTGATCCAAGGAACTGAACCTATCCCTTCCTTCTTTGGATCTAACCAGAATGCTTGTTATTACCTAGACGCTACAGGTTTAGTACTTTTCCCCCGAGTAAAATAAATAAAAATCCTCCTTCCTCTCTCGCCTGTCTCACCCAGCTACTTCGTGCCTTTGACCCATGACTTCATTTATGTTATTACTGTTTTTCTAAGTAACTCCAAGTGCGAACAAAGGATATAATTATAACATTACTTACCCCTCTACACAGTAACTCTACTCATGTGTTTCCCCAGTCACATTCAATCACGCAGATGAGAGACTTCAGTAGGGGTATGAGTTTAGCTTTGGCAGTTTCAGAGGTTTCGTTTCAGCAGGGTTGTAACAAGTGATAATTTCCATGTGTTAGTAACACTTCACCTAGGATGAAACGAAACCCTTCAAGCTGTTGAAGATGCTGAACCCATTGTGTGTTCTTGAGAATATCCTAATTGCTTTGTGTAAGACTTCCAGCTGTTGTTGACAGATTTCATGTTTGAAACTTATGGCTCACGAAATCGTAATAACACGATTGCAAACAAACCACGAAACGAATGGTTGGAACCTAGTGTTCATGCAGTGGGCTGGAGTTTAACTACTCACTCGCCATGGGAGTTAACTCCACCCGTTCCGTGGTTTGACACTCATCCTATGTAACAGAATATGACAAAGAAACCTAGGTAGTTCCACAATGTAATTATAATACGGTAGCTGCACACCGTGGTGTAGTGTGCAGCTACTGTTAAATGTAACAAAAAAAAAATCTCCACAGAGCTCAGGAGTGTAACAACTCACCTCCCCACCCAGATACTTACCTCCCCATCTTCGTCTTCTTTCCTCATCTTGTCAGTGATGACACGAATCTCCTTGAGTATGAGATTCAGCTCTCTGGTGCAGGAGGACATACAAGTGTGAACTAGGTGGGAGTCGTCGACGGAATGGCCCCCATGTGGCACCCGGATGAAGCCGGCAGTGTTGTTGGTGTTGGTGGTGTGTGTGTGCGGCAGCGTGTGCGCTCGGAAGTCGTCGTCGATGTCCAGCACGTTAGCCAACAGCGACTTGGACGATCTCTCCTGCAAAGACATCGTCACACCCTTCAACCCACACTTACGGCGTCTAGACAACAAAAGAGACATGGAAGAAGGAGGCAAAGACCTGGATTCTCCACCTCCTATTTTTAAGTCTTTTTATTTGAATGATCTTGGCATTTTTTTTATCTGTTAAGTTAGCTTTTAAAATTTACATTTTTTTTTTAAGATGAATGAACTGTTAATCGTGGTAAATGGTACTTCTTTGACTAACGTTCTGCTCTAGCTGGTGGCCGAAAAATGACGAATATCAATTTTGCAACGTTTTCATCTTTCCGTTTTAATACAGTCCAAAAATTGTCTTTAAGATACAATTACAGGATAAACAACGATAAAGAAACATATCTTGCTGTTACCAATGCCACTTCAGGCAGTCAACACCACTGAATATCAGCTGAATTGCTCGATTTGCTTTCATTTCTCATTAAGACCTTCAGTTGAATCCTGGTTTCTTTTACTTAAGAATAGCAATAGCCAAAGTGATGTAGTAAATACTACTGGTTCTACATCCAGGGATGAGGAGAAAAAAGGAAGGTTCTTGGCAACGTATGATAATCAACAATGAAGACACAGTCCTCAGTTCCGCTTACTGCAACGACTTTAACAGTTCACTGAGAACTCTTCCTTTTTCATATTCCCAGCATAGCATTAGACTTCATCTTCTCCGACCAAACTTTATCGCGTAACCAGGATTTTAGAATCACTGAATTATACATTAATGTGAACATAATGAAAGCATATTAGTCTGGTTTATTACATAATCCATCGAGCTCTACACATGCATCAGTAAATGTATAGATGAGTATCTACATAACAATCTATCTCTTTATCTATCTACCCATCTATTTATATTTATCCACCCATTTATATATATATATATATATATATATATATATATATATATATATATATATATATATATTTATATATATATATATATATATATGTATATATATATATATATATATATGCTTATATATATATATATATATATATATATATATATATATATATATATATGCTTATATATATATATATATATATATATATATATATATATATATATATATATATATACTTATATATATATATATATATATATATATATATATATATATACTTATATATATATATATATATATATATATATATATATATATATATATATATATATATATATATATATATATATATATATACTTATATATATATATATATATATATATATATATATATATATACTTATATATATAATATATATATATATATATATATATATATACACATACATATATATATAAGTCGTGCCGAATAGGTAAAAATTGCAATTTCGGCTTAAATAGCAACGGTCTTCTTGCTGAACAAAGCAAGCGAAAATTTGTGTATACAATAATTTCGAAAAAATATATTTCATTGTGTTTGTTCATTATTAAAGTATTATAACTTATCCAAAATATATTTAGTTAGATTAGGCTAAATTAAATTGCGCATCTTAAAATAATAAAGTTAGTTAAGTTTTCTAAGGTTCTTTTGGTACAAAATTATTAATTTTTACGTTAACGTAAATGAAAAAAAAATTATCTTTAAACGTATAAGAGAAAATTTAAAAAATTACTTAATTTTAAATAAGTTCTTGCTAACTGACCAATTTTACCTATTCGGCACGACATATACACGCGTATATACATATATATATATATATATATATATATATATATATATATATATATATATATATATATATATATATATATAATTTACTAACGTTTGGATAAAGGCAGTCGATGACGATGAAGTCTACAGGAGTTTATTGAACAAAGAGATGGTTATGTATCATGCATCTAGGATTACTAAAGAAAGCAAACAACACCTGTACCTCCAGCTACGACACCTGTAGCTCCAGCTACGACACCTGTAGCTCCAGCTACAGCACCTGTAGCCCCAGTTACAGCATATGTAGCTCCAGCTATAGCACTTGCAAGTCCAGCTACGGCATCTGTAGCTCCAGCTACGGTTCCTGTAACTCCAACTACGCCACTGTAGCTTCAGCTACGGCACCTGCAAATCCAGCTACAGCACCTGTAACTGCGGCTACGCCACTATAGCTCTACCCACGTCACTGTAGCTCCAGCTACTTCACTGTAGCTCCACCTACGGCACTGTAGCTCCAACTACGGCACTGTAGCTCCAGCTACGGCACTGTAGCTCCAGCTACGCCGCTGTAGCTCTAGCTACGGCATTGTAGCTCTGGCTGCAGCACAGTAGCTCCAACTACGGCACTGTTGCTCCAGCTACGGCACTGTTGCTCCAGCTACGGCACTGTAGCTCCAGCTACGGCACCTGCACCGTCTTGCAAGACACTCCTCCATTACCTCTACTTACCAACCGACGACCCAACTCACACACCTACTTCTCATTCTTATCTCTTCAGAGGAGAAAGGGGAAGGTAAAGGAGGATGTCTTGATGCCGGCGAAGGGCTTTTGATTTCAGGAATTGGAGTTACCCTCCCCGTCCTCGAATCACATCTAATTACTCCCGACACTCCTCCCATTCCTCTGGCGCAGGATGACCCCTCACGGATTTACCGTTTTCCCATGAATATAATGACAGTAATTTTCATTGTTATCCGCTTTAAGTTAATGATTGACGATCAAAGTAACACAAAGCTAATTAGCAACCCCTTAAAAACTAGTTCGCCTGAATTAGCTAATGCTTAATTATCTCTAATAAGATTTAGAGGTAATGTCGACCACAAAATAGTGAAGATTCATATTAATAATTTTAGTTTTAATATA
>NC_091293.1:34233858-34246358 GCF_038502225.1 Cherax quadricarinatus | reverse complement strand
AGTCAAAAAAAAAAAATACAGTAAAGAAATTGAAACAAATCTTGAGCATTCCTGAACGTAAATAGAAAATGAGTGTCATTTATGTGCAGAGTTTCCTTAGTATTTGCGAATTATATCTACGAATTTGAGAAACAGTTACAAGACAAAATTTGTAATCTAAGGGCGAGAAAATAGCGTGAAAAAGCACACAGCGGAGTATAATAAGCATAAAAACCACTACGACAAAGAACATGCTGCTTGGATAAACATAATAATTATAAATACCGGGTTTATACATCACTTGATTCTCAAGAGCGGAGAAAGAAGCAAGGATCAAACTAACACTTAGTGTCGCAGTCAGCTTAAGCTTAAGGGAGCTTCAAGGTCAGGTTCTCAGAATTTCATAAAGAACCTGATAACAAGAATTTGAACCATGTGAAATTGATACTTATTATCAAGTCTCTAGATTTGTTCCAATGTAAGTTCTTTACTAATTTCCTTAAAACTCATCTCTCGATTAAAGCGGCATTCAGGTATATTCAGGTTTCTAACTGGGAGGTATTAAAACACTAATATACACCTGACGCAAAGCTCATTTTGTTGCAATTCTCTCCAGGTCGGTAGTGTTCTTATATAAGCCAGGGTGACTGTAACATTCACAGTACTGTTATTTTGATTAGCATTGAATTAAAACAAATTTGTCTATTTCCTACAGAATATGCTAGAAAGTGAGCACATATAACATCACACAATGAATGTGTCTATTTTTGTAAATATTTCACCCTGGCATAAAATCACTCCACGACGCTGTGACTGCCGACCAACTCTACGCCACTACCTGTTGTGCAAATCTCAAATGGCAATATTGACAGCTGCCCGAAGACAAGACAGTCACTGAGGACAAAATCTAACTACGAGTTACGAGTGGTTGCTGACAGGTCCTTCAAGGGAGGATAAAGAGACAGGGTATATAGTAATACACAAGGCTGCTATGCCATTTTTGCCAGCTGAGGTGTTTTTCTCAAAAAAGTGCAATATAAAGGGAGCGCTGCAGTTACGATCATAAGGAAGTATTCAAATATCAGATTGAGCTTGATACAGTATAAGAATGCACAGAAAAAAAAAACATTTTAGCCTATGCTTCTAAAAACCTCTCAACGGACGTTCAAGTGAAGCAGTAACAAAATGTAAACAAGATGAACTATGGTATATGTATCTCATGGTAAACGCACAATGACATTGGCATAAAAGCTCTTACCTCCAAGGGGCACTGTCCAAACGGAAGTTCCAGTGAGAGGCGAATTGTAAACAGAGGGGACGTTAACTTGGGGAAACAAATATCCGGAGATTGACTCGTATGCTCTCAATTTCCGTCAAAGTTTTTAACATTTTTATATTTAATGTAAAGTTTTTTGGTTAGTAATAAGTGAATTTAAGAATGCTAAAAATAATTATTAATGAGAAATATTGTTAGCTTAAGAAGAGAAAAATGGCTGCTAGTCTTTCAAAAATATACATCTACATAATTTGGTTTTTGAAAAGTAGAATGAAATCTTTTTGTCATTGTGAGTAAGTGTTAATATTAGTTTCAATTTGTGTACCTACAGATGGAAAAAATGAGCGACCATTTCGCAAACAATAGAAACCTGAAAAAATACAATGCTAGGGTCTAGACACAAGATCCAATGAATGAAAATGGGAGTTATCTTATTATCCACCAACACATTAGCTGAAAACTGAGACCGAAAATTCATCATTCATAAAGTAAAGCACAATATCTCATTTGTCTTAAATGGTTTTCATAATTTACTCCAGATCACGAAAACTGAACCAAAGCAGAATGCCAAGCGACACTCTGGGAGCAAGCAAGCACAGTATGAGGCGTGCCAGCAACCCTGAGAGAAATGAAAGCATTCTTAATTAAGAACCTCTCGATGCGTGTGCTTGTGGTTTGACGACTCTTATGAGAAATTAATTTACTTTCCCTTTCATCGAATCAAACCTGATTAGCTCAATTTACCCAGGCGCTGTGTGACCCAAACAGGTATAGCGCTTTCCATAATAATAATAATAATAATAATAATAATAATAATAATAATAATAATATATTAATAGTAATAAATGGTCGTAAAAAAACTCATAAATGTTGCTGTAAATTAATCCAGTGTTATGATTCAATAGATTAATAGTTATGTTGCAGCCGTAACTCCCGTAATCACAGTACAGAACATGTCTATAGAGGCCATCAATCACTGTTGCAAGAGAACTCACTGAATTAATTGTATGTGTAAAATTCTATGCTAATCTGTTCAGAAGATCGAGCTTTCATTTGCCGTACGTTAAATCCTTCACATGGGCTTTATATATATATGTCGTGCCGAATAGGTAAAATTGGCCAGTTAGCAAGAACTCATTTCAAAATAAGTCCTTTCTAAAATTTTCTCCTCTACGTTTACTGATATATTTTTTTCATTAATGTTAATGTAAAAATTAATAATTTTGTGTCAAAAGAACCTTAGAAAAATTACCTAGCTTTATTATAACAATCGCAATTTAATTTAGCCTAATCCAACTAAATATATTTTAGATAAGTTTACAATAATTTAATAATAAACAAACATAATGAAATATATATTTTTTCGTTAGGTTCAGAATGATTTTTGCGAAATTATTGCATACACAAATTTTCGCTTGTTATTCGGTAAGAAGAGCGTTGCTATTTAAGCCAAAATCGCAAGTTTTACCTAATCGTTCCTAAATGAAAAAATATATCTGTAAATGAAAAAAGAGAAATTTTTAAGAAGGACTTAATTTTAAATGAGTTCTTGCTAATTGACCGGTTTTACCTATTCGGCACCCCTCCCCCAAACACAAATATATATAATATATATATATATATATATATATATATATATATATATATAATATATATATATATATATATATATAATGAGATATTTTTGTGGGCTGTATAGGACTTTTTCACTTCCTTATTATGAATAAAGTGATTCAAATGTCGTCCGTCTATAATATATTCTTAAAACATCATTTAAATTCATTTGCTCAGCTTTTCCTTTTGAATGGGGAGATATACTATAATATTACATAACATGAATGGTTCTCAAACTAATAGTCCAGTAGGAGCCTCAGTTCTTGCTGTATTACGTAATACTGCCAGCTGCGAGAATGATAGATATGCAGTCTTGTCTTGGGGGAAAAGGACGTGAATGAAGGTTTTATGAAACTTCAGAAAAAAATGGAAAATAAATGCAAATACGATTGTACTCGGAATGAGTTCTTCGGAAGTTAAACTTCAAAATATACGAGTTTGACGTGATGACCCCAGAGGACATACTGCATCGTGTCTCCACAAAAAAGTGGAATGACAAAATAATTGAGTTAATGTATCATAAAAGGTGAGGTAAAAAATATGACTAAATACATCCCAGACAAATTGCATCAGTCTAATGCAGTGACGTCAGTTTAGGAAGTTTATATTGATTACTTTGTAATATAACGTTTGTTGAGGAGAGTGTGCAGAATAATAAGTCTATTAAGCGCGTTGTGGAAGTAGAGTCTTTTAGTATTTGTTGAATGTGTTGAGGAAGCAGAGTCTGTGAGTGTGTTGAAGAAACAGAGTCTGTGAGAGTTTGTTGAGGAGAGTGTACAGAATAACGAGTGAATGAGTGTTCGTTAACGTTAGTGTGCTGAGGAAGTGTTCGTTAACGTGAGTGTTTGCTGAGTGCGTTGAAAAACCAGGGTCCTTGAGTGTGTTTGAAAGGAGAACGTATTTAGGTACTCGAGGATGCAAGTGTTTGTTAAGGAAAATGTGTTTAGAAACCAGACTCTATATGAGTTTTTGCTGATTGCATTAAGGGACTAGAATGTATGAATGCATGTTGAATATGTTGAGGAACTAGAGTTTGTGAGTACTTGCAAACGAGGGTGTAATGAAGATTCAGAGTATGTGAGTGTTTGTTGAGGAGAATATGATGAAGAATTACTGCCTGTGTTTAGTAAGTGTGTTACGGAACCAGAATGAATTGGTGTTTGTTGAGAAACCAAAGTCTGTTAGTGCTTGTTGAATGAATGTCTTGAGGAACCAGAATCTGTGGGTGTTCGTTTAGAAATGAGTATTTGTTGAGTATGTTGAGAAACCAGAGTCTGTGAGTGTTGAGTGAGTTGAGGATCCGTAGTCTGTGAGTTGGGCTAGGTAAGACTCCTCATCAAACAGGACAAGTGTTTCGTGATGCGGGGTAGTGAGTGTTTGTCGGGTGTGTTGAGAGAACACAGTCAGAGCGTGAGTGCCGGACAGCTGAGGGGATACACGTTGTCCCAGCAAGAGGTGAGGGACGTGTGACAAACATGAATCACTGGCCGTATCTTATACAGGAATCCTTTTACGTGTTGGGTAAAGGAATTTCAGCAGTTCACTGTTTTCTCTCTCTCTCTCTCTCTCTCTCTCTCTCTCTCTCTCTCTCTCTCTCTCTCTCTCTCTCTCTCTCTCACTCTCTCTCACTCTCACTCTCACTCTCACTCTCTCTCTCTCTCTCAATTTATATCTGCAGCGTCTCTTACCTGTCATTGTTCCATTGTGTCTCACTGCATGTGCCACTGTTCCAATGTGTTCAGCTATGTGTCATTGTTTCATTGTGTTCCACTATTATAAATTTTCCATTGTTTTTACTGCATGCGTTACTGTTCCGTTGTGTCCCACTACCTGTGTTACTTTAACTTGGCGTCCCACTACCTGTGTTGCTGTAACTATGCGTCCCACCACCTGAGTTACTGTAACTTTGTGTCCCACTACCTGTGTTACTGTAACTTTGTGTCCCACTACCTGTGTTACTGTAACTTTGTGTCCCACTACCTGTGTTACTGTAACTTTGTGTCCCCCCTACCTGTGTTACTGTAACTCTGTGTCCCACTACCTGTGTTACTGTAACTTTGTGTCCCACTACCTGTACTACAGTTCCGTTACTTGTAGTTAACACTGCGTTAGTATGAGGTTATATAGTAATAAGGTATCCCTGACAGTAACAAGATATATCTGACAGTAACCAGGTATACCTGACAGTAACCAGGTATACCTGACAGTAATTAGATATCCCTAACATTAATTAGGTATCCATTAAAGTAATTAGGAATCCCTGAAAGTAATTAGGTATCCCTGACAGTACTTGAGCATGGATGACAGTAGCAAGGTATCCTCTGATAGTAATTAGGTATCCCTGACAATAATCTGGCATGCATGACAATAGATATCCCTGACAGTAATTAGGAATTCCTGACTGTAACAAGGTATTCCTGACAGTAATTATGTATCCCTGATAGTAATTACGTATCTCTGACAGTAATTACGTATCCCTGACAGTAATTAGGCATCTCTGACAGTACCAAGGTATCCCTGGCAGTAATAATGTATCCCTGACAGTAACAAGGTATCCCTGACAGTAATATGGTATCCTTGAAAGTAACAAGGTATCCCTGACAGTAATTTTTTATTGCTAACAGTAATAAAGTATACCTGACAGTAATTAGGTATCCCTGACAGTGTATGCCCAGCTGGGTTCATATTCCGCGCCACCCTTACTCTGTCTTATTCTGGCAGCCGAGATTACTCAGTCAACAAGGTCCACTCCGTCACTCTCTCCTAGGCATGGCCTTCCGGGCCTGGGCAATTTAAACACACTGCCTGTATACTAAGAACTCAAAGTAACGTTGCCTCCGAAGGGCATCATTCATCTTCCGGTTTGCACAGCTCCCAAAACAATGGTGGCGTAGCGGTGATCCCAGCAGTTGTGTTGCCCAGAGGGAGGAAGGAACAAAGATGTTGTTTCCACTTCATCGCCCCATACAAGAAGCATCCGTCTCTCTGCGAGTTGTGTCTGCAGGTTTCATCATTCAGACACAGGATCAGCAGGCTCCAGGCCGAAATTTGCTGAATTTTCCTCGAGAAATCTTCGTGGCGTCACCTGGGTCTTCATAACTTCCCACGCTGTTCTTCAGTCACGTGTTCAGCGTCACCTGTATATTTCAGCTGTTGTTGTTCAGCTCAGCACGGCTATTTCAGCAAAGTCAGAGGTGAGTTTATGTGGTGCTCTGCTTCCAGCGTGTTTGATTCTCCAGTGGGTATGTGGGGTGCAGAGAAAGCGGCCGGATCCTCTCTCGCCATACACCACCCACGCTCATCTCATACCACCATACAACACTATGCTCTCACTCCCTCTCTCCTGTTGTGAATTCTGTATGATTTCTTTGCTAGAACTGTGTATCCGAGTGCCGAGGTCACTCGAAGCCACGTGGATCATGAAGCCACGTGTGGATAAGACCACGTAGAGCGAGCCACGCGGGTTAACAAGCCAGACTTTGAAGGCCACATGCTGTTGTCTGCTACCTGGCATTACCCACGACATCATCATACTGCCCGCATCACACCCCTGACGGCACGATGTTGCCCGACGTCACCTAGCGACGTCTACCCAACGTCACCTAGCGACGTCTACCCAACGTCACCTTACGAAGTTACCCCAGGACGACTGCCCAAAATCACGCTGGACGTCTACCTGACATCACGATGCTGCGCTGGTGTCACCCCGTGATGTCACCCCACGATATCCCGCACGATGTCACGCCTGACATCACCACATGATGTCACATCGACAGTTTCAGTGAGCAATTTGTTGCAGTGTCCAGAGGATTGAGAGACATGTCACGTGATAATTCCTCTCAGTCAGTGTTCTCCCAACATGTTCGTGAATGCCTTAGTGTCGATTTTTGCACAGAAAAGCATCTTTTGCTAGTGCAAGCTATGCAGTAACCTCATGTGCACTGTGGGTGTGCACAGTTTTCCGTGTGTCCCGATGTGTGGTCTGAGCCTAGATGTATGTGTAGGACACCCTAGTGTTACATATCACCGTCTTGTGACCGTTTGACGACCTACACTAGTCAGTCGAGCAGTCAGATTATGAGCATCTGAGCCCCCATGTACAAAAAGCTCTTATGCTCACCGCTCGTAGACGCCATGCCTGAGTCGTACCTACTACGACTCCCCGTTGAGACTCATTTCCCTCCACCTCCTGACCTTCAGAGTGCGGTTATGTGTAAAAAACCAGACTAGCCTCTGCTATGACTCAAACTCTGTCGAGAGGATGACATCGTCAAGCTGCAGTAGCCCTGTCGGCAAGTGACTATCTGACTCTTGTCACAGCTTCAGTGAGTAACCTGCACAAAGTTTGATGTCACTTTGACTACTAGCCCACGCACTCTAGTTACGATGTATACTGCTATGACTCACAGATGTTTCGCCTGAGTCGTCCCTGCAATGACTCGCTCCACTCTCGCCGGAAGTGACAGCCCCAGCGACAGTGCCAGTCGAGAAATGTCCCCCTGAGTTGCTTGTCAGATGAAGTCCTGCCCAATTGATGAGTACTGACAACCTGGGGCAGGACGTGCCCCAGGTTGAGTGAACCTTCTAGCGACTACTCCACGATGACAGCTTCACCGTTCCAAAGGAGACGTACCCCCATCATACCTCAGCGCAACGATGTCTCCTGTGTTGCAGTATCTGTTCAGATGCAGGAAGGCGTGAAGTGACGCCCACCGAGGCTCACTGCCTTGAACCACGATGTTTAGCACCCCCTATCCTTCCCGCCATTTTTTCCTTCCCTCCCTGAAGGAAGTTTTTTTGTCCATGTTCGCATGTTTATATATTTTTATTCTGTGTTCTGTGCCTGTTCCTGAGAAAAAGAGACCGATTTTTTTTCAGTCAATCATGGTTGAGGACGACCATGGGCAAGTGGCCGAGCGATGTATGCCCAGCTGGGTTCATATTCTGCACCACGCTGGTGCTGCCACCTTTAGGCCTACTATCTCAGCCCTCATCACACATACCCTGTTTCATTCTGGCAGCCGAGCTCCGTCAACAAGGTCCACTCCGTCACTCTCTCCCAGGCAAGGCCCTCCGGGCCTGGGCAATTTAAACACACTGCCTGTGTATTAAGAAACCAAATAAAGTAACGTTGCCTCCGAAGAGCATCATTCACCCTCCGGCTTGCACAGCTCCCAAAACAATTGCGATAACAGTAAATATTTATCCCTGACAGTAACAAGGTATCCCTGACAGTAAGAAGGTATCCCTGACAGTAAGAAGGTATCCTTGATAGCAATTAGGTATTCCTTACAGTAATTAGGTATCACTGAGAGTAACAAGGTATCCTTGTCAATAATTAAGTATCCCTGGAAATAAAAAGGTATCCTTGAGAGTAATTAGGTATGTCTGACAGTAATAAGGTATCCCTGACAGTTTAAGGTATCCCTGACAGCAATTAAGTATCCCTGACAGTAACAAGGCATCTCTGGCAGTAATAAGGTAACCCTGACAATAATTAGTTATTCCTTACAGTAACAAGGGAGCTCTGACAGTAATTAGGTATCCTTCACAGTAACAAGGTATCCTTGACAGCAATTAGTGATGCCTGACAATGTTATCCCTGACAGTAACAAGGTAACCCTGACAGCAATTTGGTATCCCTGACAGTAACAAGGCAACCTTTACAGTAATTTGGTATCCCTGACAGTAACAAGGTATCCTTGACAGTAATAAGGTATTTCTGAAAGTAATTAAGTATCCCTGACAAGAATGAGGTATCCCCAACAATAATAGGGTATCTCTGGCAGTACTTAGGTATCCTTGACAGTAATTAGGTGTGCGTGAAAGTAATTAGGTATCCTTGACAATAATTAGGTATCCCTGACAGCAGTAAGGTATCTTTGATAGTAATAAGGTATCCCTGACAGTAACAATGTATCCATGATAATAATAGGTATCCTTTACAAGGTTTCCCTGATAGTAATTTTATACCTAACAGTAATTAGGTATGCCTGTCAGCAATAAGGTATCCTTGACAGTAATTAGGTATCTATTTCAGAATTTCTCTCTTCTTCCTCAAAGGTCTTCCAATGTTTCCCTGGGGTAACCGGAGAGCTACTCTTCCGAGCGACTTCAAACCTTCAGGAATGGTGTATATTATTTAGAGGTAGGTTCAGATCATTATTGGGCAACGTAGGTGCCCATTTGTCCATGTTATAAAAAATATTGTAGCAGTCTCCGAGCGAAGCCTTGAGAACGCCTCGTCCGACTGGCTAGAAACTTTGAATTAAAGTGTCAGGTTCATAAGAACAGGTTCAGAATGCTAGTTACTAGTTTGTCAGTATTGTAAAACTGGTATCTAGACGTCTCTAAGTTTTAAAGCTGATGCATCTAAGGTGAAAGATAGACTTATTACAGTTTTAAGTTATTTAAGTTCAAAGAAGACAATTTTCTAGCATAGATATAAAATTAGGAAGCAAACCACGGAATAGGCGGGGTTTGTGCCCATGACGAGCGGTACAACTCTAGACCAGTGCTTAAACCACGGCCGAGTGACTTACACACTATCTCTTGTATGTGTTGTGGTACAACTACTGTGTATATCTTGTATGTGTTGTGGTACAATTAATGTGTATCTCTTGTATGTGTTGTGGTACAGCTACTGTGTATCTCTTGTATGTGTTGTGGTACAATTAATGTGTATCTCTTGTATGTGTTGTGGTACAACTACTGTGTATATCTTGTATGTGTTCAGGTACAGGCTGCCGAGGTTACAGAAAACGGGGGTACTTTTTTTCGGATCACACAGCGACCAAAACAAACCTAATTATTATTATTCTCATAAGGAAGCGTTAAATTAATAGAAGTCACACAGCACCTGAGGAATGGGAGGTAAACAAGTTATGGCCCTGAGAAGAGTAGAGTAGTTCCAATTCCTTGGTTCAGGAACCCATCACCAGCATCGCAGAACCTCTCTTGAAAGATGTCTTAGTAAGAGAGAATAGCAAAACAGAGATTGAAGATGAAAGCAAGGAACTAAACAGTATTTAACAAAGGCTATGTTCCTGTAGCCTTACATCATATCACAAAGTTGCGTTGACAGAATTAATTCACTGTGGCTAGAACAATACGCAAATAACTGGCATTTAGGAGAGAGAAAGCAATGACGAATTTCGGTCCCACTTGTAAAATTGACAAATCAAACGCAAAATGTCATTACTTTCCCATCTAATTGTTGGTTATTTGTGTGCAGCTGCTTCCAGCTAGAATGAGTTTCAGCTGGAAGGAACTTCAGTTGAAATGAGTTTCAGCTGGAAGAAACTTCAGTTGAAATGAGTTTCAGCTGGAAAGAGCTTCAGCTGGAATGAGCTTCAGCTAGAATGAACTTCAGCTGGAAGGAACTTCAGCTGGAATGAGCTTCCGATTAAATGAGCTGAAGATGATGTGACCTGGATTATTGATAGAGGTTCCTTATTTTTGTTAAATAGGTTTCCTATTACATATTTTCGCATCATTCTGAAACCATCAAAGGTGAAAATAAGTAAATACTTTTAGTCACAGTAAACAGTAGAGAAAACATCACCTAAAACAAAGATGTGTACACATTATCGTCTGATAATGATGCATCACTTTTTTTTATGTAGATTTAGAGCTTCAACAGAAAATACAGAAATATTTTCAACTTAATGAAAGAAGATTACTTCCATCGTAGATGACAGAGTGAAAGGAAACAGAATAACTAAGAAGAGAATTGAATGTATGTCTAGTGATTCCGTAGGTTAATGGTTAAAACATGGAATCTAGATGTGAAAGTATAAGGATGAAAGTACAGTAGATACTAGGATGAAAATAGATTTTTGGGAGAAAGTAACTAAGAAGAGAATTAAATGTATGTCTAGTGATTCCGTAGGTTAACGTAGGATAAGATTAAAATATAAAGCATATATATTTCCATGGATATCAAGAAGTAGAAACAGTGATCCAAAAATGCTGCACCCATAATCATCTGGCACTAATACATCTCATGTAGTCGTTGCTTAGATATGAAATAGAAATGTTAGTATTTCAGCCGTGTAGAAGTACGGTACTCTTCCACAAGGCCTGAGTGAAGGCTGCTGCATGTTTAGACGTGTTGGAAAAAAGTAAAGGAAAGGTAAAAGAAGGTTAATATTGGAAAGACGGTCGAAGTTGTCATGTCATGACGTTAGGGAAGTCAGGAAGCAATCCTTCAAGGTACACTCGGGGCTCACTGGCGATGACAAGAAGTGAAGGAAGACAGAACGGCAAGAAAGACCAAGTAATAGAGTCATTGAAGTTTGATATATGAATATATCAAGACTTACAGAGACAACGAGAAGTTGAGCATGCACACACCCGTCAAGGTACACATAATGTCATGTGACACCAGCAACTCAAAGGAAAGTTTGTCATTACTTTCAAGGGCGACAAATACACACATAAGAGCATGCACAACTCTTCTGATAAATGTTTGTGATATATTTTTAAACTACTCCCTTTATTTTACTTGAGCAGTCAATGAAACTGATTTGCCAATGGATTTCTCTATCTATCTATAAGTCTGTCTATCTATCCATATATATATATATATATATATATATATATATATATATATATATATATAATGTTATATGCAATAATAAGATTACAATAAACAAGTGATATCACGATATGCAGAACAACCAATATCAAAAAAAGAGAAATTCCAAATGCTTTCGTAGTTTATCACATTATCAAGGAAATGGAAAAATAAGTCAACAGTAGGAGGGCTATAAGGGCGAGATTACACCTCACCCATCCCTTTATGATGATGCAGTTGAGTTGGTCAAGGACCAGTCATACACAGCTTAAATTCTTATCACGTTCTAAGATTTAACTTGTAGAGCATATCATAAATTCTTCCCAAATTGTATTAATTATAAATGAATCTAATTTGAATAATCCTAAACCAATATTCATAATAAATTCAAAACTATTATTTATGAAGCTTGATTCTATTATATTACTCTCAGTCATGGAAGTTCACTATTTTGTTATAGTGGTTGTTCTGCATGCATATATATATATATATATATATATATATATATATATATATATATATATATATATATATATATATATATATATATATATACAATCGCAGACTGGCGATCTTAACTATGCAAGACAATCCACGGGGATGGAAATCTTTAGCTCAAGTACTTTCACATTTATCAGTACGTCATCAGGAGCTATGCAATGATGCAAGAGAGCAACTAAAGTAGGGAGAGAATCCTCAGAGCAGCGTAGTGCGGAAGTGTCAACAGCCACGGTTACCCTTAGAATGGCTTGTCTTGCATATATATATATATATATATATATATATATATATATATATATATATTTAGATTAACACATCGGCCGTCTCCCACCAAGGTAGGGTGGCCTGAAAAAGAAAACCTTTCATCATCATTCACTACATCATTGTCTTGCTAGAGACGCGCTTACAGTGCAGTTATGAATCTGCAACATTACCACCCCTCTCTAGGACTTAAGTCCGGCCTGCCAGTTTCCCTAAATTCCTTCATAAATGTTACTTTGCTCACACTCCAACAGCATGTCAAGTTCTAAAAACTATTTGTCTCCATTCGCT
>NC_091293.1:34178858-34231358 GCF_038502225.1 Cherax quadricarinatus | reverse complement strand
ACTAAATCAGTCTCTCCCTGCTCCATGAGCTTTATCATACCTCTTCTTAAAGCTATGTATGGAATTTGCCTCTACTACTTCACTCTCCAGATTATTCCGCTTCCAGACACCTCTAAGGCTAAAGAAATACTTGCTAACATCCTTATGACTCAACTGGGTTTTATCTTCCAATTGTGGCCCCTTGTTCCTGTATCCCATCTCTGAAATATTCGAGCCCTGTCCACCTTGTCAATTCCTCTCAGTATTTTATACGTCGTTATCATGCCCCCCCTATCCTTCCTATCCTCTAGTGTCATCAGGTTGAGTTCCCTTAATCTCTCCTCGTAAGACTTACCCTTCGGTTCCGGTACTAATCTTGTTGCAAACTTTTTTCACTTACTCCAATTTCTTGACGTGTTTGACTAAGTGTGGGTTCCATACTGGTGCTGCATACTCCAATATGGGCCTGACGTATACGGTGCACAATGTCGTGAATGATTCCTTTCTCAGATGTCAAAATGATATTCTCAGGTTTGCCAAGCGCCCATATGCTGCAGCAATTATTTGAGTGATGTGTGCCTCAAGGGATATGTTTGTTATACTGCTTACCCCAAGATCCTTTTCTTTAAGTGACGTTTGAAGCATTTGATTCTCTACCCTGTACTCCATGTGCAGTCTTCATGAATTTGCACTTACTGGGGGTTAAACTCCAGGAGCCAATTGTCGTACCAGACTTGTAGTCTGTCCAGACACTCTTGCAATCCTAGCTGAACCTCGCCCGCTTGTATTATCCTCATCAGTTTCACATCATCATCGACCAGCGACACTTCTGAATCTGTTCCTTCCACCATGTCATTCACATATACAAGAAACAGAACCGGACCTAGGATTGACCCTTGTGGAACCCCACTTGACACATGCGCCCACTCTGACACTTCATCACTTACTAACACTCGTTGTTTCCTTCCTGTCAGGTATTCCCTGATCCATTGCAGTACTTTACCTACTATTCTTGCCTGCTCCTCTAATTTTTGTACCAATCTCTTGTATGATACTGTGTCAAAAGCCTTCTTGCAGTTCGGAAACATGCAATCTACCCATCCCTCTCTGTCCTATCTTACTACTGTTACCTTATCGTGGAACTCAGGTAGATTTGTGACACAGAATTTCCCATCTCTTTTAATGTGCTTCACCACTCTTCTCCTGATCATCTTTTCCATGACTTGACATACTACACAAATCAGTGACACTGGTCTGTGCTTTAACGCTGCCTGTCTCCTTTCTTAAAAATTGGAACCACATTTGCTGTCTTCCACTCCTCAGGCAATTCCCCAGTTTCGATAGATTTATTGAAGATTGCTGCTAGCGGCACATATAGTTCCTCTGCTCCCTCTCTCAGGATCCATGGAGATACGTTATCTAGGCCCATTGCCTTAGTTTCTTTACCTCCTCCTTGGTTATGTGTATTGTGTCCAGCATCTTCTGATGCACCCTATCTCCATGGTTTGCTGGAAGCATTTCTGTCTCTAGAGGGAATACTTCTCTAAATCTTGTGTTAAGTTCATCGCATACTTCGTGGTCACTTTTTGTGAGCTTCCCTCCTTCTTTCTTCTGCCTGATTATCTGGTCCTTGACTGTTGTTTTTCTCCTACTGTGACTGTATAACAACTTTGGCTGAGATTTGGCTTTTGTTGCTAAGTCGTTCTCGTATTACCTCTCGGCCTCTCTTCTTATCCCTGCATATTCGTTACTGGTTCTGCTCAACTCCTTGTTTTCTTAAGTCCTTTGCCTTCTATACTTTTCCATGCTCTGACACACTTGGCTTTGGTCTCTTCACACCTCAAGTTAAATCATCATGGGCTCACTCTGGTCTTACCATTTTTTATGTTACCCTTTGCTATGAACTTCTCTGCCTCACTGCATTTAGTGGTCACTGGTTCCATCATTTCATTTACTGCTTTTCTTCTAGTTCCTTTTCCCACTGCACTTCATGCAGGAATTTTCTCATGACTATGTAGTCCCCTTTCTTGAAGTTTGGCTTCTCTCGTCCTCCTGCTGCTGCATTCTCAACTGTTAACTGTACAAGGTATTCAAAACTCAGGACATCGTGATCGCTAGGGCCAAGGGGTGTTTCGTGTGTGATATTCCCTATGTCTGAACTATTCAAGGTGAATATGAGACCCAGCCTTGCTGCAACATCCTCTCCTCTCTCTCTATTTGTATCCCTAACATGTTGGTGCATGAAGTTCTCCAATACTGTCTCCAACACCTGGGCCCTCCACGTTTCTGGTTCCCCATGTGGCTGTAGGTTTTCCCAGTCAATCACTTTACGATTGAAATCTCCCATTATGAGTAATTTTTTCCTACCCATATGAGCCCTCCTTGCCACTTCAGCTAGTGTATCCACCATTGTTCTGTTTCACTCATCATACTCTTGTCATGGCCTCCTCCTGTTCAGTGGTGGGTTATACATCACTGCTATCATCACCTATGGACCCCCACACTGAAGTGATCCTACAGTGAAGTCGTCTGTTTCTCCCTCTGTCCATTCTTCCCATTTCCTCAAAACTCCACTGGTTTTTGATGAGCAGTACCACTCCTCCCCCCCCTCTGTTCTCTCTGTCTTTCCTCAAGATCTGATATCCAGGTGGAAAGATTGCATCTGTTATCATCCCTGTAAGTTTTGTCTCTGTTAGTGGTATGATGTCAGGGGATGCATCAATGATTCGTTCTTGCCACTCTTCACTCATATTTGTAATTCCATCTGCATTGGTGTACCATACCTTTAGCCTCCTTTCTAATACTGTATTTTGGGAAGTGGAAGAGGATGTTGCATGCTGGGGGTGTGGGAGGCAGGGCTAAATATTATGGGAGGCTGCTGTGATTGTGAAATTAGTGCTTGAATGGGGGGGGGGGGCTATGAGGTGTGGTTTGTTTCTGGCTATTGTGTTAAGGTGATATGGGGTGACAGTGGTTAGGGGTTTCTGTAATAATTTGTGTTTGATGTTCCCCCGGAGGCTGAGCTTTCCTGTCGTTGCCTGTCCTGTCTCTCTTTCCTTTCACTGGTTTTTTCTTGCTCTCACTCTCAGTTTTTCCCTTTCTTTTCTTGTTCTGTCTCAATTGAGGTACACTTATTGATATTCTTGAGAGTCCTTTAACAGTGGCTTCTGTTGCAGTATCTTGTTCTGTGTTACTTCTGTCTTGAATGTCAATTTGATTGGTCGAATTTTTTCCCTTGAATACCCCCCAAGTGTGTGAAAATTTTCTACCTGAGACATGTCCTCTCCTGTTCTTGCAATGATGCTCTTAATATATTTTTTCTCACAGTGCTTTCTTTCACCATTGGTCTTCCCGTCAGCCTCCTGAAGGCCATGAATAATTATTGACCTCTCCCTCTCTTCTTCCCATTTCTTTTCCCTCCATATCTCTGGATCTGATTAAAGCATCTCCTTTGTTGTTTCCCTTATCAACTTCTGGACACCCTGATGGCCTGGCATTACTTCTGCAAGGTACTTCTTAGCTTCATACCCTCCTTCAGTATCATCACTTCCTGCTGATGTTCCCATTTCAGTCCCCTTGCTCCTTTTAGACCTCATATCCTGCTTCAGCACATCCATTTCTTACTCCAGTCTCTGTATCTTTGCCTCAGCAGCTACAGCTCATGATTCCTACTTCTTGCTCTCTACAGATAGCGTCTGTAACATGTTATTGCAAAGCTAATTTAACCTTTTTTCCCTTTCTCGATCCATTTTGCTCTTGAGCTTTTCTACCTATTCCTTTTCAGACCAGCCATCCCCGGTTCCCTTGCCTTTACCTCTTCCCTTTTGAGATCTCATTATTTATTATCCTGTTAGGATGCTCTAGGACTAGGTCCTTCAGCTTTGTGTAAAATTACATATGTGTGGCTACAGGCTACATTTTTTTCGTAGCAACTGCGTCCTTTAGCTTCTGCCTTCCTAGAAAGTTTTGGCATACTTTCATCTCGACCTACTTTTGTGAGAGAACTGTGTGTGTACGTTTTTGGATCAGTGTATGCTCTTTCCTGTACTCTGTGTGTACGTTTATGGATTAGTACATACTCTTTCCTGTACTCTGTGTGTACGTTTATGGATTAGTACATGCTCTTTCCTGTTCTCTGTGTGTACGTTTATGGATTAGTGCATGCTCTTTCCTGTACTCTGTGTGTACGTTTATGGATCAGTGCATGCTCTTTCCTGTACTCTGTGTGTATGCTCTTTCCTGTACTCTGTGTATACGTTTTTGGATCAGTGCATGCTCTTTCCTGTAAGCGAAAATTTTTGTGAGCAATAGTGTCAGAAAAATCATTCTGATCCTAAGAAAAAAATATATTTTATTGTGTTTGTTTATTGTTAAACTATTGTAATCTTATCTAAAATATATTTAGTTGGATTAGGCTAAATTAAATTATGCTTGTTATAATGAGGTCAGGTAAGTTTTCTAAGGTTCTTTTCTTATAAAATTATTAATTTTTATATTAACATAAATGAGAAAAATGTATCTTTAAACGTATATCAGAAAATTTTAGAAACGGCTTAATTTTAAATGAATTCTTGAAAATTGACTAATTTTACCTATTCTGAACGATATATATATATATATATATATATATATATATATATATATAATATATATATATATATATATATTTATATGTATATATATATATATATAATGTGTGTGTGTGTGTGTGTGTTTGTGTGTGTGTGTGTCTGCGTATGTGTGTGTGTGTAGAGAGAGAGAGAGATAGATAGTGAGAGTAAAGGCAATGAAGCAGAAGAGGTATAGGGTAGATTTAAGTATGTGGTGTTAGTGTGTTCAGCAGTAGTTTGTGGTTACAGGAAAGTGAGTTTGGGAGGGAAGAAAAGCGATTGGTGGAATGATGAGGTAAAGAAAATAGTAAGAGAGAGAGAGAAAATTAGCATATGAATGGTTTTTACAAAGTAGAAGTGATACAATGATGGAGGAGTATATGGAAAAAAAAGAGGGGTTAAGAGTGTGGTGAAGGAACGTAAAAGGAAAGCAAATGAGAGACTGGGTGAGATGCTATCAACAAATATCATTGAGAATAAGAAAAGTTTTGGAGTGAGAATAATAAGTCGAGAATGCCTAGGAAACGAAAGGATTTAACAGTTAAAAATTAAGAGAGGAGAGTGGTTTGATAAAGAGTTAGAGGTATCGAGAAGATGGAGGGAATATTTTGAGGAACTGTTAAATGTTGACGAAGACAGGCAAGCTGTGATTTCGTGCATTGCACAGAGAGGCTTAACATCTCATAGGAGTGAGAAAGAAGCAGTTGTAAGTGTGAGGGAGGTGCGTGAGGCAGTGGGTAGAACGAAAGGTGGTAAAGCAGCTGGGATTGATGGGATAAAGAGTGAAATGTTGACTGCAGGTGGGGATATAATTTTGGAGTGGTTGGTTCTTTTATCTAATAAATGTGTGGAAGAGGGTAAGGTACCTAGGGACTGGCAGAGAGTATGCATAGTTCCCTTGTATAAAGGCAAAAGGGACAAAAGAGAGAGTGAAAGAATTCTAGGGAAATAAGCCTGGTAAAGTGTATGGTAGAGTTATCAGTGAAAGAATTAAGAATAAAATGGAGAGCAGGATAGCAGATGAATAAGGAGTCTTTAGGAAGAGTAGGGGGTGTGTAGACCAAGTGTTCACAGTGAAACATATAGGTGAACAGTATTTGGATAATGGTAAAGAGTTTTTTTTTTGCATTTATAGATTTAAAAAAGGTGTATGATAGGGTGGATAGGGGAGCAAGGTGGCAGATGTTGCAAATGTATGGGATAGGAGGTAGGTTACTGAAAGCAGTGAAGAGATTTTACGAGGATAGTGAAACTCAGGTTAGGTTATGTATGAGAGAGAGACATTATTTCCCAGTAGATTGAGGCGCTGAATCTGCATTCTCTAGAAAGGCGTAGAATTAAGGGGGATATGATTGAGGTGTATAAATAGAAAACAGGAATTAATAAAGGGGCTGTGAGTAGCATGCTAAAAATATCTAGCATAGACAGAACTCTCAACAATGGTTTTAAGTTGGAAAAATACAGATTCAGGAAGGATATAGGAAAGCACTGGTTTGGTAATAGAGTTGTTGATGAGTGGAACAAACTCCCGAGTACTGTCATAGAAGCTAAGACGTTGTGTAGTTGTAAAAATACTGTAGGTTGGGTAAATACATGGGTGGGTGTGGGTGGGTGTGAGTTGGACCTGACTAACTTGTTCTACTAGGTCCGATGCCGTGCTCCTCCCTTAAGTGAATGTGACTGACCTGACTAGGTTAAGGCATTGGCTTAAGCCAGGGGAAGAATTGTACCTGCCTCGCATAGGCCCATAGGCCTGCTGCAGTGTTCCTTCTTTCTTATGTTCTTGTGTAAAAGTAGGCCATAGAAAGGGCTGTATCATGTCACCATTGTTATTCAATATATTTATAGATGGGGTTGTAAGAGAAGTGAATGCTCGGGCGTTGGCAAGAGGTGTGGGATTAAAAGATAAAGAACCTATCCCAAAGTGGGAGTTGTCACATTTGTTTTTTGCTGCTTGACACTGTGTTTTTGGAAGATTCTGAAAAGAAGTTGCAAAGGTTGGTGGACAAGTTTGGTAGGGTACGTAAAAGAAGGAAATTAATATGAACATAGGAAAGAGTAAAGTGTTGAGGATATCAAAATATTAAGTAATGAAGGATTGGATATCAGACTGTATTCACATATTTGGGAATAGACTTGTCAGCAGATGTTTCTTTGAAAGATGGGGTGAATTACAGAATTGATGAGAGGAAAAAGGTTAGTGGAGCTAAGGAGTCTATGGAGTCAAAGAACGTTATCCATAAATGCAAAGAGGGGAATGTTTGAGAGTATAATTATATCAATGTTCTTATACAGGGTGAAGCATGGGTGGTGAATGTTGCAACAAGGAGAAGGCTGGAGGCAGTGGAGATGGCGTGTCTGAGGGCAATGTGTGGTGTGAATATAATACAGAGAATCCATAGCTTGGAAATTAGGAGGCCTGGGGTTTCTAAAAGTATTATTCACAGAGCTGATGAGGGGTTGTTGAGGTGGTTCGGACATTTAGAGAGGATGGAACGATATAGAATGACTTGAAGAGCATATAAATCTATAATGGAAGCAAGGAGGGGTAAGGGTCGGTCATGGAAAGGTGGGAGGGAGGGGGTAAAGAAGGTTTTGTGTGAGAACGGATAGGATTTCCAGCGAGCGTGCGTGAGCATGTTAAATAGGAGTGAGTGAAGACAAATGCTTTTTTATGACTTGACATGCTGTTGGAGTATGAGCAAAGTAACATTTATGAAGGGATTCATAGAAGCCAGCAAGCCAGACTTGAGTCCTGGAGGTGGGAGGTATGACGCCTGTGCTCTGAAGGAGGGGTGTTGATATGTAGCAGTTTTTAACTGTAGTGTATGCACGCTTCTGGCAAGACAGTGATGGAGTGAATGATGAAAGTGTTTCTTCTTTTTCAGGTCACTCTGCCATGGTGAGAAATGGCTGACGAGTTAATAAAAACAATAGATATATAATTATAATACCATTGAATTATTTCATTTAATCACTTGAACTGAAATGAGAAGATAATTCAAGTGTCCTTCATGAAGAGTCGTAGCCTGACCTCCATTTGTCATCTGCTTACCATGAGGGACCTTACAGGTATTTTGTATAGATTCCCACTGACATGGAATCGAATTACCATGTTAAATTAATTATCTAATAGACAGTCTGAAGTTCGGAACTGTTGTAATAATTTTGATTCATCAATTTGTATAATTAAATAATCATCAGATTTAAACATTAATTTGCTTCAATGATTATGAAACACGAAATGATTCTGATGGTATTTGAGAGAACATGTACTGAGTCTGTGTTCAATTGTTATAATTGCCTTGCTATTCATTGCTGATTGTCTGGTTTCCCATCAGACTAGTAGATTCGAATCTCATGTGTTGTGGATAATCATCTATGTGTGGTTGTAGAGATCGAAGCTTACCTCATGGCCTTGCCTCTCTAATGGTTGTTATGGGCGTCACTATTCCTAGGCCCTATAATACGTATTCTTAAAGTTATGAATGAAGTATTCCTCCACCTTTCTTTTTCATCCAAGTTATTCCACTCTTTGACCAGCCTGAGGTAAATACTTCTTGATATTCCTGTGACTCGTGTTTCTCTGCCTTTCATTTGCGTCATCGTATATCCGTTTTCCGCTTCTTGATCAGTCTATTCTTACACACCCTGTAAAGTCTATTGACAATTTTTAATATCATATAATGTCTACCTTTGGTCCTTTCATCTTCTTTCTTCAAGTTTATTACCTTTAGTCTCAACTCATTGTTCGGTTCCTTTATCTCCGAGTCTAGTCTCGCTGAGAACTTCAGCTTTTCCAGATGTAAGCTCCAAGCTTATACTGCATCCTCCAAGGTCATGTATACGTTCTTGAACGATTCTGTTGAGATTCTCGAAAGCTGTTTACGGATCATCCAAATCCGAATTTGATGCTTATGTTTTTTTTAGTTTGTGTGTGAGACTGACGATTTTCTCGGTACTAATCACCAAGAGGTCCTTGTTTCTTTGATTTACTGAACGAATGTCAGTTCTCCACAGTCTTAGCTATTTCTATTCATGTCATCCTTTTTCTTTCCTGGTTCATCTTCACCTACTTCTTTTCTTAGCCTTTCTACTGCCTGTCTTGGCATCCTCACTTTATTTTCAACCTTCTTCCATCTGTTCTGGGCAGCTTTCTTGATTATTTAGTTTTCTTTGTCTTTCCTCTGTCTCTTAAATAAACTAAATCTTCCCTCAAGATCCCCTATTATCCTGCTCTTTACGTTCTCTAACATTTTTGCCAAGCCTCAAAGGCAAGTCCCATTAATCCCATTTGCTGCACCATTTATTTCTTTAACCCCGTGATACGTGCTCCTCGTGTGTGTCCCCTTCTCCCCCGTATCATTTTCTTCCCACTTGTTTACGCTCCTACCATCTATGGATGAGTTATCACTGTCTGTATTATGCTTCCAGTATTCGTACTTCTGAGTGAGGGGTGGGGGTGAGGGGTGGGAGGGGTGAGGGGGTGGGGGTGTATGTGGAGGTGATGGGTGGGGTTGAGGGGCGGGAGTGAGGGCTGGGGTGAGGGGTGGGGAGAGGTGAGGGGTGGGGGTGAGGGGTAGGGGTAGGGGTGAGGGTGAGGGGTGGGGGTGGGGTGAGGGGTATTGTAAGGGTGAAGGTGGGGGTGAGGGGTATGGTGGGGTAAGGTAAGGACTCTTTATCTATGGAATTGAGCCGCTGCCTCAGTTCCTGGAGTCGAGACCGCAAACTTTCCATTGCCCCTCCCTCATAGGTGCTGTATAACCCCTACAGGTTTAGCGCTCATCATGAATATAGAAATGAGACGAGAAATGATGCAGATTTTTAAAGTGGTGGAATTATTTACTTGTTCATACAGAGGCCAGTCATTGTATCTGTCATCTTAACGAACTGAGTATTGTGTATATTGTGAATGTGTGTATTGTGTGCGTGTGTTTGTGTGTGCACGTGCTTGTCTTTGTGCATAGTGTGTGCGTGCGTTTGTGCGTGACCGTGTGTGTGTACTAGTAGTTATTAGTTATCAAAGGCACTTGCCGATAGACACTCGGTGATTTTGTGTGTGCGTGCGTGCGTGTGTGTGTGTGTGTGTGTGTGTGTGTGTGTGTGTGTGTGTGTGTGTGTGTGTGTGTGTATGTGTGTGTATGTGCGTGTGTGTGTGTATGTGCGTGTGCGTGTACTCACCTAGTTGTACTCACCTAATTGAGGTTGCAGGGGTCGATGCCGAGCTCCTGGCCCCGCCTCTTCACTGGTCGCTACTAGGTCACTCTCCCTGAACCGTGAGCTTTATCATACCTCTGCTTAAAGCTATGTATGGGTCCTGCCTCCACTACATCGCTTCCCAAACTATTCCACTTACTGACTACTCTGTGGCTGAAGAAATACTTCCTAATATCCCTGTGATTCATCTCTGTCTTCAACTTTCAACTGTGTCCCCTTGTTACTGTGTCCAATCTCTGGAACATCCTGTCTTTGTCCACTTTGCCAATTCCTCTCAGTATTTTGTATGTCGTTATCGTGTCGTCAGGTTGATTTCCCTTAACCTCTCCTCGTAGGACATACCTCTTAGCTCTGGGACTAGTCTTGTTGCAAACCTTTGTACTGTCTCTCTTTTCTTTACGTGCTTGGTTAGGTGTGGGTTCCAAACTGGTGCCGCATACTCCAATATGGGCCTAACGTACACGGTGTACAGGGTCCTAAACGATTCCTTATTAAGATGTCGGAATGCTTTTCTGAGGTTTGGTAGGCGCCCATATGCTGGAGCCGTTATTTGGTTAATGTGCGCTTCAGGAGATGTGCCTGGTGTTATACTCACCCCAAGATCTTTTTCCTTGAGTGAGTTTTGTAGTCTCTGGCCCCCTAGACTGTACTCCGTCTGCGGTCTTCTTTGTGTATGTGCGTGTGTGTGCGTGTGTGTATGTGTGTCTGTGTGTGTGTGTGTGTGTGTGTGTGTGTGTGTGTGTGTGTGTGTGTGTGTATACTCACCTATATTTACTCACCTATTTGTGGTTGCAGGGATCGAGTCACAGCTCCAGGCCCCACTTCTTCGATGGTCACTACTGGGTCTACTTTCTCCCTCCTCTAGGAGTTTTATGTGTATGTGTGTGTGTGTGTGTGTGTGTGTGTGTGTGTGTTTGTGTGTGTGTCGTGCCGAATAATTTTTCTTTAGTTTCAGAGTGATTTCGCGAAAATCACTCTGAAACTAAAGAAAAATTATATATCTCATTGTGTTTGTTCTTTATTCAATTATTGTAAATTTATCAAAAATATATTTAGTTGGATTAGGTTAAATTAAATTGCGCTTGTTATAATATGGTTGGTAAGTTTTCTAAGGTTCTTTTGGCACAAAATTATTAATTTTTATATTAACGTAAATGAAAAAAAATATATCTTAAAACAATAAGAAAATATTTTAGAAAGGACTTAATTTTAAATGACATCTTGAAATGAGCAGTTTTACCTATTCGGCACGACACACACACACACACACACACACACACACACACACACACATATATATATATATATATATATATATATATATATATATATATATATATATATATATATCTCCACGACTACGGTGCTCTTCGCACCTACTCCAAGGCTGAGGGACTGATTACCTCATCTTCTGTACATAGTTCTACTGTCTTCAAGTTATGTCCTGGAATTTGTATTGATAAAGCCACTGGATTGCGAAACGTCTACAATAAAGATACCCAAGCCTTTTTATCCACTTCTCCGAGGCTATGGGTCCCACAATTTACACCAGAGGTGGACCCATATTATATATATATATATATATATATATATATATATATATATATATATATAAAATATATATATATGTATATGTATATATATATGTATATGTATATATATATGTATATATAATTTTATTAATAATAAACTATTTAACAAGACAGAGACACAGTTACATTACGCTATATAACAATTATTCTTCAGAGAGGTACCAACTGATCTTTGTTCTTCTGACCACAAATTTAATACTAATGATGCTGATTTCCAGCTATTGTGAAACGTTTTGTAGAGATTACCATTAACTGGGATACTAATTATCGTGTTGTAATTCAATTAACCTTAAGACATACTGAAGCCTCTCCAATAAACATGCTTCAACACTACACTTCTTTCTATTATTTTTGGATTTAAGCACCCAGTTGCAACTGTCAAAATCTATATTATGGTCACGAAACGTTGGTAAGAAGACACATCACAGCTTGTGTTGCCGTTCTCAGATCACTGCTTTATATATACTGACTTTTGTTCGAACTTCTTCCTGAATTTCATAGGTGAGAGTTTACTAGACATTGCACACAAGGGAGAAAATACACAACTATGTGACCATTAGGTTTACCTTTGACTAGTAGTCTATCCACCGACTAATGGTCTATCCTTTAGGTACTTGTCTATTTTTTGTTTACCAGTCTATCCAGTGACTACTTGTCTATTCTTTGACTACTAATCTATCCTTTGACTACCTGGAGCATACCTGGAGAGGCTTTCGGGGATCAACGCCCCCGCGGCTCGGTCTTAGACCAGGCCACATGGTGGATCAGGGTCTGAGTAACCAGGCTGCTACTGCTGGCCGCACGCAAACAGCCCGGCTGGTCAGGTACTGACTTTAGGTGCCTGTCCAGTCCCTTCTTGAAGACAGCCAGGGGTCTTTTGGTAATCCCCTTATGTATGCTGGGAGGCGGTTGAACATTCTTGGGCCCGTGACACTTACGGTGTTCTCACTCTGTGTACTCGTGACGCCCCTGCTTTTCATTGGGGGAATGTCGCATCTATTGCCGAGTCTTTTGCTTTCATAGGGAGTGATTTTCGTGTGCAAGTTTGATACTAATCCCTCTAGAATTTTCCAAATGTATATTATCATGTATCTCTCTCGCCTGCGTTCCAGGGAATACAAATCATGGGACTTCAACCGTTCCGTACTTATAAGTGCCGAAAAAGTTCTTTGTACACTCTCCAGGTCAGCAATTTCGCCTGCCATGAAAGGGGCAGTTAGTGTGAAGCAGTATTCTTGCCTAGAGAGCATAAGCGATTTGAAGAGAATCATGGTGAGCTTGGCGTCCGTAGTTTTGACAGTTTTCATTATCCATCCCATCATTTTCCTAGCAGATGAGGTAGATACATTGTTGTGGTCTTTGAAACCGAGATCCTCTGACATTATCACTGCCAGGTCCTTCATATTACTTTTTCGTTCTACTGTATGATTAGAATTTGTTGTATACCCTAATACAGTTTTAATTTCCTCAAGTTTTTGAAATTTCTCTTCATTGAACTTCATATTGTTTTGAGTGGCCCATTTGAAGATTTGGTTGATGTCCGCTTGGAGTCTTGCGGTGTCTTCGATGTAGGTCACTGTCGTGGCAATTCGGGTGTCATCCACAAAGGAAGACACGGAGCTATGGCTTACATCTCTGTCTATGTCAGATATGAGGATGAGGAATAGGATGGGAGCGAGTACTGTGCCTTGTGGAACAGAGCTTTTCACCGTAACTGCCTCTGTTTACTATTACTCTTTGTTTCTATTTATTAGGAAGTTATAGATCCATATACCAACTTTTCCTGTTAATCCTTTATCAGGCATTTTGTGCTATTACACCATGGTCACACTTGTCGAAGGCTTTTGCAAAGTCTGTGTATACTACATCTGTATCTTGTTTATCCTCTGTAGCATCCAGGGCCTTGTCATAGTGGTCCAGTAGCTGGGACAGGCAGGAGCGACCTGCTCTAAGCCCGTGTTGCCCTGGGTTGTGTAACTGATGGGTATCTAGGTGGCTGGCGATCTTGCTTCTTAGAACCTTTTCAAATATTTTTATGAAATGGGATGTTAGTGATATCGGTCTGTTGTTTTTTGCAATTACTTTATTGCCACCATTGTACAGTGGGGTTATGTCTGTTGTTTTTAGTGAGTGTGAGATGACCCCTGTGTCCATGCTCCCTCTCCATAGAATACTGAAGGCACGTGACAGTCTATCCATTAACAGTAGTCTATCCATTGACAGTAGTCTATCCATTGACAGTAGTCTATTCATTGACTGCTAGTCTATCTTTTGACTACTAGTCTGTCCTTTGAGTATCAGTCTATCCATTGACTACAAGTCTATCCTTTGACTGCTAGTCTTTCTTTTGACTACTAGTCTATTAATGATGTGTTACAGAGCTTAAGAACCTAAGAATAAAATAACACTGCAGTAGGCCTATCGGCCCATGCTACGTAGGTCTAACTCACGCCCATCTACACCCACTTATGCATCCGTTCTGCCTATATTTAGAGTTCCCAATAACTTTCTCTTCGATTATGCTACCTAGGAGTTTGCTCCATTAATCCACAGTTCCACTGCTAAACTAATACGTATTTCAAAACACACTTTCTGAATCTAAATTGACCCAACCTGAATCAAATGCAGCGAGAAATATTTTCAACACGTTATTTGCATTCTCTATTTATCCCTGTTTTCCATTTGTACACTTCAGTCATATCTCCCCTAAATCTCCGTCTCTAAAAACAGTGCAAACTTAGTGCCGTCGGCCTATCTTCCCATATAAATGATCGCGCCGTCTCTGTCTCTGTAAATAGCAGTTGTCAATGATATATATATATATATATATATATATATATATATATATATATATATATATATATATATATATACTTAAAAATATGGATGAGGATTTGATCAGTGGTTCATGCATATGGCAGACTCAACCCTGTAATCATTCAGCCGTAGAGTTTACAATACAAAGATTTTACAACCAACATTTATGTGACTCTGCGATCTCATTCTACATCCTCATGTATCTTTCATGGTAAATCTGTTCTCATGGCCTTGACGGGTATGAGAAAAGCTTCACCATGAAAATTTCTGGGGTGATAGTAAGGTCACATTTAGTGCCGCTGATAAGGTTAGTTTACAAGAGTATATATGATAAATGACCATTATTTTAAAAGAGGTGGAGCGGTAAGCCAGCGGAAGGCCTCGGTCAGATGAGCAAAAGCTGCAACGGCAGGTTATCATCTGACTAAGAGCCGCGTCAGAAGACGTCCTATTTCTTGACGAACCTCACCTAACCTACAGAAGTACTGGGTGTAAAACCATTCTTTCGTAAAACTCGTAAGTGTAAACTACCAAGCTGAATATTGAAGTTTAGAAATACCTGAGTATTTTCGTGTGTTCATCTACGCATCTTGAAATCAACTAGAAAAATGGTAAAATACGCTAATACAGTAAGAATGTGAGGTGCTTAAACTCGAGGGAAACTTTCACCAATCATACACTTGTGAGCATGACCGCCATGGGGCAATGGACCCAACACAGTGCTGCTTTAATTAGGATTCTCACAGGTTCATCAAATGAAACAGACATTATCTTGGTCACTTGAGCAACAAGCTGACAAGCGAGTATATAGAAACGAAATATAGACCAAGATATGATCTATGACGACATGTCGCTCAAAAATTAACTTTATCAAGCTTCCGACTTAATAAGGTGCAATCCTGAGAAAAATATACAAATTAAGTCTTCCAGTATTGCGTTTCTTCATATCAGTCATTATCGTGGTTCATATTACACAGAGTCTTAAAAATGTGTAGATTTTTAAGACTTTATATTATTAAGAAGGAAAATGCAATGTTGAAGACCGAAAAAAAAAATGTACAGGTGGAGGCTGTAGTTGAACATGAAAGCTGGCTGGTCAAAATTCTATTAGTGAATGTTAGAATCAAAAGTTTTGCACAAAACTCAGTAAAGCCAATGTAAGGAAATGATTTTGACAAAGAATTCAAACTGTTCTCCCTTTACGCCAGTATTTTTATTTTATATCAGAAAGCTGTCTACCTCATCGACACCATAATCTAGGTGGGACATAAAGTATGCATCATGCTTAACTAACGTGGACTCTTCAGTGTTAAGTTGAAATAATGCATTTCAAGGTAGGCAGTCTCTAGCAGTAGTTCAGTTTACACATTTGCTGTTGTTTCGAAGAGGAAGAGACAAAGCACTGATGTCATATTTAGAATGTTTCATGACATTCTCATTTGATGATTAAGACACATATGCAACAGCGAGTATCTTTATTGTTGAAACGTTTCGCCTACACAGCTTTCTTCAGTCAAATACAGAGGAAGCAAGTGAAGTAGTGAAATGAAGATGATGTAATCGGTGCTTGAAGAAATAGTATTTGAGGCGGTCAGATTGACCGTCGGTATTTTATAAGATTTTCAGCACATCTTAGTTGATTCTATATAAATATCAGCAAACTTGTGTAAGGAACAAAATATACGCCTTTCAAAGGTCGGATCATCATATATTCCTTATTTTCAAGATCTACTGTCAAGGTCATGCTTTTGAAAAGGTTTTGAAAGTAGGTTCAGTTCTATATCATCTTTTCATGGAAATACTAAAGGTTTTGTTAATGAAGATACGATAATATCGTAAGTTAAATGAAATTTCATGGATTTTTCTAACATCGCCATCAAAGAACTCAGAACTGTGTCTTCTATAGAGGAAATTATAGAGGAAAATATTGATATTGACTCGTGTAGTGATTCAGCATCTCGTAGCGTTAATATTTTTTGTGTGCAAATCCTTTGTTGCTGTAGTTCGTTAAATGATTTTTCCCTAGCAAGCATTAACGCTCATTGTTCAACGTTAATTAACTTTGTTGCCCTGGGTATTTTTCTTTAATGCTTTAATAGAGAAAAGGTCGATTTTACGTCATGTTCACCAAGGAAAGGATCATTTACTTTTATGGAAGCTCTCTGATCGTTCATTAAAGGAGCACTGCACAGCGTTTACTGGGTCATTCCCTTCAAGGGCATTTGCCATCCGAACTTAATATTAGCGAAGGGCTCTTTATCAAAGGAACCGGATCCATCCTCTTCCTCCTTGGACAATCCCAGGAGCAGCATCACCCCTGCGGACTGAGTTCTTACCATGCTCTCAGGTCCGTTAACTCACCTGGTGAATAATAACTTTGCACTGATAGCTAAAATAAGAAGAGGCCTGCATGTTAATTCTTTCCAGAAGGGGTACAAACACCTTTGCTTTTGTTAGTTTCTTTGGAAATATGTGTGTGAATACAAGAAAATGTTAATGTACTCATGCTGTCTCCTTGCCATAATTATCAACACATTCTTACGATAGCAAGGGTGCGTTGGACACCAGAACTTATGCTACCACTAACACAAACTATTACCAACATTACCTTCAGAAATCACAACCACAATTCCTGTAACTCTCAATCTAGCAACAATCATCACTATACCAACCAAAATGTTTTCTACCATCACTATACGTGTCATCACTATGTTTATCACTATCACACCGTGATTACTACCACCATCAATACACTCTCAACCACCATCAGAGTGATCATCATTACTCTAGTAACCATTAACTTTATGCAAACCACGATCATTATCACAATCAGCATCACTATAAAAACAAGAAACATTTTTCCAGCCACCAACACTATATACCAATCAACAGCACTATACCAACAACTAACACATCAGCTACCAACGCTATGTAGCACCTGCCACCATCACAGTACCTACCATCAGTACTATACCTACCACTAACACCATACCTCTCACCATCTCTATACCTTCACCGAGACTACAACCACCATTACTATACGTACCACCAACACTACATGCCATCACCAAGCTATATTCCAACCATCAACACCACATACCAACACCCATCACTAAACCTACTATCAACACTACATACCAACCACCAACACCTCATACCAACACCCATTTCCATACCAACCACCGACACTACACACCACCTCTATCGTCAACAAGCCAAAACATAGAACGTATATTATCTTACATCTTGCCATACCTTGAGCTCCAGCTCTCGCATCTTGTTGTTCATCATTATCGTTTTTCTCGTGATCTTCTCCCCCGGGCGGTTTAAGCGCAGGACCCACGGTAACCACTGCAGGAACAAACTCTTCACCTGAACACCACACAAAGGGGAAAACAAAAAATGAATGAGCATGTCTGAAACTACAGTAAAATTGCTGGAAAACAGAGAGAATGTTATCATGACGTTTAGTTAAAGTTATAAAAAAAAAGAACCTTAGTGGGTTACTCGGTGTTTGTAATATTGAAGGACTGATACTTCGTTTGGTAATAGCTGGGTAAATACGCTACTCTGGTAGCCAGTCTAGAGAGAGAGAGAGAGAGAGAGAGAGAGAGAGACTGACAGACAGGCAGACAGAAACTGACAGAGACAGTGTTCAGTTTCTGATAAGTTAGACACTTTTAATTAAATATACTGTACTACTACAAGTGCATAAATTACATAATAATGTGACAGATGGGTGGGGAATCAATGTTTATATTTCCAAAAACCTTTTCCTATGGAGTTTCCAATGACACAAGAGTAAAAGTTGAACTTTTACCATGGGTAAAAGTTTATTTTATTTGAAATGAAAATATAAAGAGATGAATGATTTAATTAAATGCAGATAAGCGTCATGTAATGGAAATTGGTGAACACAATAAGGCTACTTGAAGATTAATAGAATAGACGAATCTAGGAGTAATTATTTCTAAAAAAAACATACTATTGAAGATTACATTAATGAATTTGCAAGAAATGCCCAACGTGCGCTGATAAAGTTCCAAACTGCGTTCAGATTTATATGCATGAAGAAAATGCTGAAATATTGTCCACAATAGTACATTAAACAGATATGGGATTATACAAGGGCCTTATCTTCGAAAATTTGAAGATAAAAAAATTTAAAAGGCTGTGAGAGGTAAGAAATGTGTGATAAAACAATGAGCGAAAACACTGAAAATGTTTATAGGAGCCGATATGAGGGGTAAAAAAAAAAACAGATAAAGACAAAATGATTAAATATGTTATTATCACACGATGCTCTTACACGCAGAGTTCGTGATGGGAGAAATGGCAACATAAAAAAGATATACATTGCTATCACCTTCTAAGCGCAAATGTGTAAGCCATACATACGAAAACGGGAATCTGCCCTAAATAATACGTTATATACTATTCAATCCAAAATTGTAGATGAAGGAACTCCAAACAGTAGGCTGCCTGCCCAAAATTGTAACGACACAGCCAAAAAGAAAAAAAAAGATTGAAAATGATAACTTTGAAGATACAGTGAGCAGAAAGAGCCAAAAAATGTGAAAACTACGACCATGGAGAAAATTGACTAATGAACATTAACTTACATGTGAGACACAGAACATATAAGGGAGAAATAATGATCGAATTCAGCAACGAGGAACATCTTATCCCAGAGTTTTCATGGATTCAATGTGGATGAGAAGGGCGACTCAAAGAAGATATATTATACCAAACCTAGACGATCAAACGACCCAATGCATTAACATTTAGAGTCGGGGACGCAAATACACAGACCGAAAGAAAAAACAAAGCAATATTCAGAAACGAAACCTGGGTACAGATAAATCGAAAAGGCGGGTGAAAGATCCATCCCTACTTGGAGACACGCAAGCAAAAAAAAAAAATAAAAAATAAAACGAACTTTTGGTTCAATAGATTAAACAAGGAAGGAGACTGAAAAAGGAGAATATAATAAAGAACGACCTCAATCGTGAGAAACCATAAAAAGCAGCAAAAATGCAAGAATTGAAAACACTTAGATCATAGGGGATATGGGAGACAGTTTGAGTATACCTTAACAGTAAAGACGAAATTGGAAGCAAACTTCACAAGATGTTCACTCGAAGGAAATTAACAGTATAGGGTCAGGTAATAAGCCCGAAGAAGAAAAGTGATATTCCCACGAAAAATTGCGATGAATTAAACATAGAATTCAACAAAAAATTCTTAATTGTTTACACAAATAAAATAAACATCTGTAACAACAAGGAAAAGGAGTGACAAACAGAACCCGTGTAGTGGACTAGAAAATAACCGAGAAAGCAGAGAACTGCTAATGGAACCGAACACAACAATGGCGATAACTATATTAAAATTTCAGTATCTATTAAAATAGATACTGAGAGAAGGGGCAATTGCCCAGAGCAAACTACTTGCCCAAATTTATAGTAAATTACTAGAAACAGGCAAAATATCAGATATCTGGAAAATAACAAATACAATCCTGTTACACAAAATGTGACAGACAGGCATCGCTAAACAACACTCCAACATTTCTGACAAGCTCTCAATGTAAGGTGATGCATAAAGTAATAATCAAAGACTGAGAGAACATCTAGAATGAATAGGATTAATCTAAAGTAAGATAGACGTTTCATAAAAAGACACCGAGATTAAATAGGAAAAGCTTGAAAAAGCTCTTGTTACCGAGCAATAAAAAGTTTGCTGTGCACATAGCATTTTTTTACGAAGAAAGATAAGTGTTCAGAGGGAGGTGATGTTACTAGCGTGTCTGCACAAAGGTCGGTCCAGAATCCTACGTATACATTAAACAAGAGTGTTAGCTAGAGGTAATATTTCCAGCTAGCCGATCAGCTATTGCGATGCCAATCCTGAAATCACGAAATGATTATTCCACTGAGCTCAAATTCCTCCATTTTATTATGACTTCTTTCTTGTGAAGATCTTGGTGATTGTTAACGCTTGCCTGGGCTAGTTTTTAAAGCTATGAACTCTTTTCTTCATCTCAATGCCCTTTTCGGAGGATGTGTTTTATCACCAACATCCAACAACCAACAACCAACAATACAATATAAAATTATTGTTGGAGCTGCAGAATATTTATGATAGTCCATTGAGGCATCTGATTCCTCTGAATCTCCAAGAGATTCTTACTCTCCTTCTGGGCATATCACTGTGCAGGATATGCGCTTCTTAATTTATATGATCCCGAGAGATTAAAAGTTTTTGTATCATTACAAAATCCTTATAGCTAATTTTAATTGGGTCACAGCTAATACAAATAAATCGAGTGTGGACTTTACTAAATGCCAATGACTAGGTCAAATATAGTAGTCCCATGTCATTGGAATCTTCTCTCCCACTTGTGGACCTTAACATAGATATTAAGACGGCTGCGTTGATGGAACAACGTTGCTAACTTTCAACAAGCTCAGGCAAATCACTATGATGGATGCATTGTGACTATTGTGTTGTTACTTGTCAGGTCGATTCAGCATCACTGCAGTTGGAATTTAATGGATTAGTGACCGCAAGGACACAACCACATTCCCGGGTGTAACGTCGATAGATACCTTTTTCTTCTTAATGATTTACTGCACTCCAGTGACGCACAACCACCTGATGAAGTTGATCATCAATGGTCCACCAGCTACGTGTGGCAAGTGTGTGGCACTTTCTGCTTCAGTTTTTCACTCTGATGTGTCTATGGCACCATGTTCCATGTTTCTCGGGGATAAAAGGAAAAAGCGCTTGTTTTCCTCCATTCTTGGAAATTGTAGTACACAAATAACCCCCATTGACTTTGTCAATGGTCCAAGTCGAATCGAAACGTCGTCGTAAGCTTCTCTCTTTTATGTGCGGGTTATTTGTGTATCGTTCCAGTCACGGTATTGTGCCTTTTTTGTTATTTATAAATTGCAGTACTTACCGCGAGATATATTTATTGTGTTATTCCAGTAACATTTAAATTTATAATTTAATTTTGTAAATAGGGATTTTCCAATAATTAATTTATTTTAAAATCTACTATAATTTTGTTCGTTTTAATATTTATTATATGCAGCATTAGGGAACGCGTTGTTGTTACGTCAGAAGGTACACCGAGAGCGCATAGGGCTCAATGTGATCCCATGGTTTGTTAAAGTGAGATGGATCCTTGCCATCGGTACGCCAATAGTTGCTTAACCACTGAGCTCATCAGGAAAAATCTTTCCTGACTAAACTAACAATCACTACCTATGATTCTAGGGAAGTTTTAACAAGAAGTCAGTTAGTCTGCTGCCTTATGGTTATCCACCACGGTTACTGCTGTTTCCACCAGTCCACTTTCGCTACCCTCGCTGAGTTACCTCAAGACCCACGCCCACCCACCCAGCATGGTGCACAATTATTTACACGGGCGGGAGCGTGCAAGACCCAGGGTGCTGAGGGAATCGATCACCGCTGGTAGTAAGGCCAGGGTTCGCCGTCACTCTCGCAACTTGACCTCTTCAAGCCGAACCTTCGTTGATAGGAAGGAGGCCACCTCCTGGCCAACCGTTGCAACTTCTGGCACATGCTTCCCCTTCTACTTTCCATGATTTTGTGAATTAATGTACATTTCACTATAAGGAAATTACGTTCTCATAACCTACAACAATGAACATTCTGTACTCGTACACCCGTTACATATATTTAATTGATGTATCACACAGAAGAAAATGACTTTTTTTAAATATAATTTATAGCCATATATTCTATATGTGTGCTTGCATAAACAGGTACACCCGGTGATAACAGACTTCCTGTACATGTTGCCATGACAGTAATGAAATGATATAACACTGCTATTCCTAAATATGTGATTTTAATGCCGAATAGTAAGAATCAGCTTGTTTCATCTCTTCCCTTCATTTCCTAACGATTACTATTATGTAGTTCTTCCACATTGCCAAACCTGCAATAATATGAACAATATGAGATTCTAAAATGTGTCTAATATACACTAGATTATATAAAATGGCAGATGTGACAATAATATGACTTTGAACTCATCCTACTAGAGTGTTTATATGACTTATGTGATTTAAAATGAGACACTTGTGCAAAATTGGGGAATGTTAATTGCGGACACATTTTTCCGGCCAGTGGGTTCTTCAGTCCAAGATGGAAGGTGAGGAAGAGTCTGAGGTAATTAGTCCTTCAGCCTTGAGTCGATGTGTTCAGTTCCATCAGTTTTGTGAAAAGTACAGTAAATGCTCGTAGAAGTGTGTGTGATAACCCCACCGGTTTTTAATTAGCAGTGCAACCCCTGATCCCCCTCTGCTCCTTCTATCCTTCTTCAGGATCTGATATCCGGGTGGGAAGATTGCATTTGTTATTATCCCAGTGAGTTTTGTTTCTGTAACCGCTACGATGTCTGGGGACATCTTGATTCTTTCAAACCAGTTCTCACATTTATTCGTTATTCCATCCGCGTTCGTGTACCAAACCTTCAACTTCTTTTCTATAACTGTGGTCTGGGGAGAAAGGTGGGTGTGTATGTGTGTGTGTGTGTGCGCGTGCGTGTGTGTGTGTGTGTGTGTGTGTGTGTGTGTGTATGTGTGTGTGTGTGTGTGTGTGTGTGTATGTGTGTGTGTGTATGTGTGTGTGTGTGTGTGTGTGTGTGTGTGTATGTGTGCATGCGTGCGCGTGTGTGACATATAATCAACGAGTTGTGTTTTGCAGAGTTCGCGGTTAAGCTCCCAGCCTCACCTTCTTAACTATTTTGATCTACAGTATATCACTGATATCTGGCCTCATGGATCTTGTCATATCAATTATGAAGTTGTATCTAGAGTTTACCTCGACCACTGCCTCATACAAGTCATCTCACTTTTCATCCCCTGTCCCCACCCCTGAGCCTATAGAAACACTTCCTTAAATCCCTATGGCTAATCTATGTGCTCAGTTTTTTCCTGAGTCTCCATTATCCTATCCCTCTGAATTTAGTCTTTCCTTATCTACCCAATCAATTTCCGTTAAGACTTTTATGTTATAATTAAGTCTCACCTTGTTCTTCTCTCCTCTAAGGCCGTCAGATTTATTTCTTTCAACCTCTCCTCATAGTGTATTCATCTGAGTTCTGAGAGGAATGCACCAGACTGCATCTTCCTGCAATCCTGCACTCCGCACACCTCTCTTTTTTTATATTCTATCTGTGCCTCTGTCATAGAACTCTAGCAAATTTGTAGGACAGGATTTTCCATCTCTGAATCGGTGCTGGTTTTGTGTAAAGAATCTCCAAGTCTCCAAGTGCTTCAGTAATCTTTTCCTTACTATTTTCTCCAACGCTTTTGACAATATGTATGTTAGTGACACTGGCATGTAGTTCACAGCCGTTAATCTGCTCTCCCCATCCTTTCTTATATATAAGGACAACATTGTCCTATTCTCTCTTTTTTGTCACTTGTCCTGATTGGAGACGTTGGTCGCATGTCTTTGCTATTGAATCAAACAATGGTTTTACCTTCTTCTTTCAGCACTCATTCCCCTCAAGGAAGGTTCCTTGATGTTGGTGAGGGGCTCTTGATTTAGGGAATTGGATCTGTGCTCCAGTTCCCCGAATTAAGACTGAATGCCTTCCACATCCCCCCCTAGGCGCTGTATAATCCTCCAGGTTTAGCGCTTCCCCCTTGATTATAATAATAATAATCAGCACTCATTGAGTTATCCTGTCTAGTCTCTGCTGAGTTACAAGCCCACGTAGTGGTAGTCTTATTACTTCCTATGTTTTGGCTGGGATTTCTAGCCCCTGTTCATCTGATCTGACAACAGTGTGGTTACAGGGGTCGAGACTCAGCTCCTGGCCCCGCCTCTTCACTGATCGCTACTAGGTCCTCTCTCTCCCTGTTCCATGAGCTTTATCATAACTCGTCTTAAAGCTATGTATGGTTCCTGCCTCCACTACCTTACTTCCTGACAACTACGTGACTAGAGAAATACTTCCAAACATCCCTTTGACTCATCTGAGTCTTCAATTTCCAATTGTGACCCCCTTGTTTCTGTGTCCCATCTCTGAAACATCCTGTCTCTGTCCACCTTATCTATTCCTCGCAATATTTTGTATGTCGTTATCATGTCTCCCCTAACCCTCCTGTCCTCCAGTGTCGTCAGGCCTATTTTCTTTAGCCTTTCTTAGTAGGACATTTCCCATAGTTCTGGAACTAGCCTTGTTGCAAACCTTTGCACCTAATTTCTTGACGTGCTTGACCAGGTGTGGGTTCCAAACTGGTGCTGCATACTCCAGTATGGGCCTGACGTACACGGTGTACAGTGCCCTCAACGATTCCTTACTGAGGTATCGGAACGCTATTCATAAGTTTGCCAGGCGCCCGTATGCTGCAGCAGTTAGCTGGTTGATGTGTGCTTCCGGAGACATGCTCGGTATTATACTCACCCCAAGATCTTTCTCCTTGAGTGAGGTTTGCAGTCTTTGGCCACCTAGCCTATACTCTGTCTGTGGTCTTCTTTGCCCTTCCCCGATCTTCATAACTTTGAATTTGACTGGGTTAAATTCGAGTAGCCAGTTGCTGGACCACGTGTCCCGCCTGTCCAGGTCTCTTTGGAGTCCTGACTGGTCCTCATCTGATTTAATTTTCATTAACTTCACATCATCTGCGAACAGGGACACTTCTGAGTCTATCCCTTCCGTCATGTCGTTCACGTATACGTACCAAACACAGCACTGGTCCTAGGACTGATCCCTGTGGAACCCTGCTCGTCACAGGCTCCCATTGTCATACCTCATCTCGTACCATGACTCGTTGTTGCCTCCCTGTCAAATATTCCCTGAACCATTGCAGTGCCCTTCCTGTTATACGTGCCTGATCCTCTAGCTTCTGCACTAATCTCTTGTGAAGAACTGTGTTGAAGGCTTTCTTGCATTCCAAGAAAATGCAGTCAACCCACCTCTCTATCTCGTGTCTTACTTTCGTTACCTTGTCATAAAACTCCAGGATGTTTTGTGACACAGGATTTGTCTTCCATGAATCCGTACTGGTTACCATTTATAATTTTGTTCCATTCCAGGTACTCTACCACTCTCCTCCTGATAATCTTCTCCATAACTTTGCATACCATACACATCAATGACACTGGTCTATAGTTTAGTGCCTCGTTTCTGTCTCCTTTCTTAAAGATGGGGACTACATTTGTCGTCTTCCATACCTCAGTTAGTTGCCCAGTTTCGAGGGATATGTTGAAGATTGTGGTTAGTGGTACACACAGCATCTGTGCTCCCTTCCGAAGAACCCACAGATGCCCGGTCCCATCACCTTTGAGGTATCATGGTCACTTAGCAGTTTCTTCACCTCCTCCTCAGTTTTGTGTATGTCATCCAACACTTGCTGGTATATTCCTTGTTGATGTCCCTCTCTGTTCTGTATTCCTATAGTCCTTCCTGTCTCCACTGTAAATGCTTCCTTAAATCTCGTGTTGACCTCCTCACATACCTCTTGATCGTTTCTTGTGAGTTCTCCATCTTCTTTTCTCAGCCTGGTCTTTGTTGTCTTCTTCCTAATGTGGCTATACAGCAGTTTTGGGCCAGACTTGGCTTTCGATGCTATGTTGTTTTCGTACTGTCGCTGGGCCTCCCTCCTTATCTGTGCATACTCGTTTCTGGCTCTTCGACTAATCTTCTTATTTTCCTGGGTCCTTTGCCTTCTGTACTTTTTCCATTCTCTAGTGCACTTAGTTTTTGCCTCCTTGCACCTTTGGGTAAACCAAGAGGTCATTCTTGTCTTCGAATTATTTCTGTTGCCCTTAGGAACAAACCTTTCCTCTGCATCCTTGCATTTTGTTGTTACGTATTCCATCATTTCGTTTACTGACTTCCCTACCAATTCTCTGTCCAACTGAACCTCTTGCAGGAAGTTCCTCATACCTGTGTAGTCCCCCTTTTTAGTGTTTGGTTTTTCTCATTAAACTCCTGTTACCCCTCAACTTGTAACTCTACTTGTAACTCCACTTGTAACTCTATGTGTGTGTGTGTGTGTGTGTGTGTGTGTGTGTGTGTGTGTGTGTGTGTGTGTGTGTGTGTGTGTGTGTGTGCATGTGTGTGTGTGTATACTCACCTAGTTGTGGTTACAGGGGGTCAAGTCACAGCTCCTGGAGCTCACCTCTTCACTGGTCGCTACTAGGTCACTCTCCCTGCTTCATGAGCTTTATCAAATCTCTTCTTAAAGGTATGTATAGATCCTGCCTCTACTACATCACTTTCCAGATTATTCCACTTCCTGTCAACTTCAACTTCCATTTGTGATCCCATGTTGCTGTGTCCCATCTCTGGAATATCCTGTCTATGTCCACCTTGTCGATTTCTCTCAGTATTTTATGTCGTTATCATATCCCTCCTGTCTCTCCCGCCCACCAGTGTCGTCAGTTCGATTTCCCTTAACCTCTCCTTGTTGGACATGTCCTTAGCTCCGGGACTAGTCTTGCTGCAAACGTTAGCACTTTTCTGGTTTCCTTACGTGCTTGGCTAGGTGTGGAATGCAAACTGGTGCTGCGTACTCCAGTATGGCTCTGACATACACGGTGTACACGGTCCTGAACAGTTCCTTAGTGAGATGTCGGAATGCTATTCTTAGGTTTGTTAGGTGCCCATATGCTGCAGCAGTTATTTGGTTGATGTTCGCCTCAGGAGATGTGCCCGGTGTTATACTGACCCCTAAGATCCTTTTCCTTGAGTGAGGGTTGTAGTCTCTGGCCTCCCGGTCATCTTTGCCCTTCCCCAATCTTCGTGACTCTGCACTTGGTGGGGTTGCAGCCTCTCCAAATCCCTTTGTAATTCTGCCTGGTCCTCATCTGATTGAATTCTTCTCATTAACTTCACATTGTCTGCAAACAGGGACACTTCTGAGTCTATTCATTCCGTCATGTCGTTCACATATACAAGAAACAGCAACGGTCCTAGGACTGACCCGTATGGAACCCTGCTCGTCACAGGCGCCCACTCTGACACCTCGTCACGTACCATGACTCGTTGATGTCTTCCCGACAGGTATTCCCTGATCCACTGCAGTGCCTTCTCTGTTATACCTACCTGGTCCTCCAGCCTTTGCACTAATCTCTTGTGTGGAACTGTGTCAAAAGCCTTCTTGCAGTCCAAGACAACGCAGTGTACCCGCCCATTTCCCTCTTGTCTTACTGCTGCCACCCTGTCATAGAACGCCAGTAGGTATGTGACACACGATTTCCCGTCCCTGAAATCGTCCTGATTGTCGTTGATAAGTTCATTCCTTTCTCTGTGCTCCACCATTCTTCTTCCGATAATCTTCTCCATGACTGCATACTATGCATGTCAGTGACACTAGTCTGTAGTTTAATGCTTCGTGTCTGTCTCATTTTTAAAAAAAATGGACTACATTTGCTGTCTTCCATACCTCAGGTAGTCGCCCTGTTTCTATAGATGTTTTGATGATTGTTGTTAGTGGTACACATAGTGCCTCTGCTCCCTCAGGACCCAGCTCGCTTAGCAGTCTCTTTCCCTCCTCCTCGGTTGAATATATTGTGTCCTTCACTTGATGGTGTACTCCACCTCTCCGTCTTTCTGGAGTTCCTTCTGTATCCTCTATTTATAGAGGATACAGAAGGATACTTTTTTGAATCTCATGTTGAGCTCCTCACATCTCGGTCGTTTCTTGTGATCTCCCATCCTTCTTTCCTCAGTCTGATTGATTATCTGGTCTTTGACTGTTTTTTTCCTCTTGATGGGGCTGTACAACAGCTTCGGGTAAGATCTGGCTTTCGGTGCTGTGTCATTTTCGTATTGTCGTTGGGCCCCCTCTTCTTACCAGAGCATATTCATTTCTGGCTCTTCGACTGCTCTCCTTATTCTCCTGGGTCCTTTGCCTTTATACTTGGTTTTATCTTCTCTACACCTCTGGGTGAACCAATGGCTCATCCTGGCCTTTTCGTTATTTCTGTTACCCTTGAGTACAAAGGTCTCCTCAGCTTCCTTGCATATTGTTGACACATATTCCATGATCTCGTTTACTGTTCTCCCTGCTAGTTCTCTTGTCCCACTGAATCTCCTGCAGGAAATTCTTCAAGCCTGTATAGTCCCCTGTCATATAGTCTGGCTTTGTTAGTCTTGCCCTTCCTGCTGCTTTCCTCTCCACTTGTAACTCTACTGTGTATTCAAAGCTCAGAGGCACGTGGTCACTGGCCCCGAGGGGTCTTTCATATGTGATGTCCTCGATATCTGCACTACTCAAGGTGAATAGTAGGACCAGTCTTGCTGATTTTCCAGTACCACCTTCAACATCTTAGCCCCTCCACGTTTCTGGGCCCCCATGTGGCTCCAGGTTTTCCCAGTCAGTTTCTTTGTGATTGAAGTCACCCACAAGCAGTACTTTCCTCTGCTCGCATGAGCCCTTCTGGCAATTTTAGCCAGTGTGTCAACCATCGCTTTGTTACTCTCATCATACTCTTGCCTTGGCCTCCTGCTGTTCTGTGGTGGGTTATACATCACTGCAATTACCACCTTGGGACCTCCAGACTGAAGTCTTCCTATTATGTAGTCTCTTGCTTCTCCACTGTCTCCTCTCTCCAGCTCCTCAAAATCCAATTTATTTTTGATGAACATTGCCACTCCTTCACCCCCTCTGTTCCATCTGTCTCTCATCAGGATCTGATATCCCGTTGGAAAGATAACTGTTATCATTCCTATGAGCTTGGTTTCTGTGAGAGCTACGATGTCCGGTAATGCCTCTTTGATTTTTTCGAGCCACTGTTCTCACTTATTCTTTTTCCCATCAGCGTTTGTGTGTGTGTGTGCGTGTGTACTCACCTAGTTGTACTCATCTAGTTGAGGTTGCAGGGGTCGAGTCCAAGCTCCTGGCCCCGCCTCTTCACTGGTCGCTACTAGGTCACTCTCCCTGAACCGTGAGCAGTATCATACCTCTGCTTAAAGCTATGTATGGATCCTGCCTCCACTACATCGCTTTCCAAACTATTCCACTTCCTGACTACTCTGTGGCTGAAGAAATACTTCCTAACATGCCTATGATTCATCTGTGTCTTCAACTTCCAACTGTGTCCCCTTGTTGCTGTGTCCCATCTCTGGAACATCCTGTCTTTGTCCATCTTGTCAATTCCTCTCAGTATATTGTATGTCGTTATCATGTCCCCCCTATCTCTCCTGTCCTCCAGTGTCGTCAGGTTGATTTCCCTTAACCTCTCCTCGTAGGACATACCTCTTAGCTCTGGGACTAGTTTTGTTGCAAATCTTTGACTTTCTCTAGTTTCTTACGTGCTTGGTTGGTGCGGGTTCCAAACTGATGCCGCATACTCCAATATGGGCCTAACGTACACGGTGTACAGGGTCCTGAACGATTTCTTATTAAGATGTCGGAATGCTGTTCTGAGGTTTGCTAGGCGCCCATATGCTGCAGCAGTTATTTGGTTGATGTGAGCTTCAGGAGATGTGGTGGTGTTATACTCACCCCAAGATCTTTTTCGGTAAGACACATATGCAACAGTTAGGTATCTTTATTTCGAAACGTTTTGCCTACACAGTAGCCTTCTTCAGTCGAGTACAGAAAAGTTGATAGAAGCAGAAGAGACTTGAAGACGATGTAATCAGTCTATTACCCTTAAAGTTTTGAGGTGGTCAGTCCCTCAGTCTGGAGAAGAGCATTGTTCCATAGTCTGAAACAATATTGTTTCAGACTATGGAACAATGCTCTTCTCCAGACTGAGGGACTGACCACCTCAAAACTTTAAGGGTGTTGGACTGATTACATCGTCTTCAAGTCTCTTCTGCTTCTATCAACTTTTCTGTACTCGACTGAAGAAGCCTACTGTGTAGGCGAAACGTTTCGAAATAAAGATACCTAACTGTTGCATATGTGTCTTACCTAACAACCTGTCGGTATTGTATACCATTTTAATTTTCAAGATCTTTTTCCTTGAGCGAGGTTTGTAGTCTCTGGGCCCCTAGACTGTACACCGTCTGCAGTCTTCTTTGCCCTTCCCCAATCTTCATGACTTTGCAATTGGTGGGGTTGAACTCCAGGAGCCAATTGCTGGACCAGGTCTGCAGCCTGTCCAGATCCTGTTGTAGTTCTGCCTGGTCTTCGATGGAATGAATTCTTCTCATCAACTTCACGTCATCTGCAAACAGGGACACTTTGGAGCCTATTCCTTCCATCATGTCGTTCACAAATACCAGAAACAGCACTGGTCCTAGGACTGACCCCTGTGGGACCCCGCTGGTCACAGGTGCCCACTCTGACACTTCGCCACGTACCATGACTTGCTGCTGTCTTCCTAACAAGTATTCCCTTATCCATTGTAGTGCTTTCACTGTTATCCCTGCTTGGTCCTCCAGTTTTTTCACTAATCTCTTGTGTGGAACTCTGTCAAACGCCTTCTTGCAGTCCAAGAAAATGCAATCCACCCACCTCTCTCTCTCTTGTCTTACTGCTGTCACCATGTCATAGAATTCCAGTAGGTTTGTGACACAGGATTTCCCGTCCCTGAAACTATGTTGACTGCTGTTGATGAGATCATTCCTTTCTAGGTGTTCCACCACTCTTCTCCGGATAATCTTCTCCAAGACTTTGCATACTATACATGTCAGTGACACTGGTCTGTAGTTTAGTGTTTCATGTCTGTCTCCTTTTTTAAAGATTGGGATTACATTTGCTGTCTTCCATGCCTCAGGCAATCTCCCTGTTTCGATAGATGTATTGAATATTGTTGTTAGGGGTACACATAGTGCCTCTGCTCCCTCTCTCAGGACCCATGGAGAGATGTTATCCGGCCCCATTGCCTTTGAGGTATCTAGCTCACTCAGAAGCCTCTTCACTTTTTCCTCGGTTGTGTGTACTGTGTCCAGCACTTGGTGGTGTGCCCCTCTGTGAACACTTCTTTGAATCTCATTTTGAGTTCCTCACATACTTCACGGTCATTTCTTGTTGTCTCTCCTCCTTCCTTCCTTAGCCTGATTACCTGGTCCTTGACTGTTGTTTTCCTCCTGATGTGGCTGTATAACAGCTTCGGATCAGATTTGGGTTTCGCTGCTATGTCGTTTTCATATTGTCGTTGGGCATCCCTTCTTATCTGTGCATATTCATTTCTGGCTCTACGACTGCTCTCCTTATTCTCTTGGGTCCTTTGCCTTCTATATTTCTTTAATTCCCTATTACACTTGGTTTTTGCCTCCCTGCACCTTTGGGTGACCCATGGGTTCATCCTGGTTTTTTCATTATTCCTGTTTCCCTTGGGTACAAACCTCTCCTCAGCCTCCTTGCACATTGTTGCTACATATTCCATCATCTCATTAACTGGCTTCCCTGCCAGTTCTCTGTCCCACTGAACCCCGTTCAGGAAGTTCCTCATTCCCGTGTAGTCCCCTTTCTTGTAGTTTGGCTTCATTCGTCCTGGCCTTCCTGCTTCCCCCTCCACTTGTATCTCTACTGTGTATTCGAAGCTTAAAACCACATGATCGCTGACCTCAATGGGTCTTTCATATGTGTTGTCCTCAATATCTGCGCTACTCATGGTGAATACTAAATCCAGTCTTGCCGGTTCATCCTCTCCTCTCTCTCTTGTAGTGTCCCTTACGTGTTGGTACATGAAGTTTTCCAGTACCACCTCCATCATCTTAGCCCTCCATGCATCTTGGCCCTCATGTGTGTGTGTGTGTGCGTGTGTGTGTGTGTGTGCGTGTGTGTTTGGTGTGTGTGTGTGTGTGTGTGTGTGTGTGTGTGTGTGTGTGTGTGTGTGTGTGTGTGTGTGTGTGTGTGTGTGTCTCTTTGTGTGTAAATGTGTGAATGCGTGTGTAGATATACAAGAGTGTGTATGACAAAGGGAGGGAGAGAGGTAAAGAGAGAGAGAGAGAGAGAGAGAGATAGAAGAGACAGGCAGACAGACAGCGAGAGCGATAAAAGTTTAGATGAGTGGTATCAGCAGACACACTCAGACAAAGGGATCATCCTACAGTGCCTCGTCTTGGTTTCCTTCAGCACGACCTCCAGGACGGGAAGGTAGAAGTTACGTAACGTGAGCCGCTGCGACTTGGAACTATTGTAATAGCCTCGGGTAACTGCATAATGTGTGACACACGTCAAAGTTTGCCACGAGAAAACTCACGAAGACCGACTTAGCTGAATAAAAGTCCAACATTTATGATACCGGAGAATAATTTCGACAGCAGGGACACGAGGAATTCAAACATCTGATCATTTGTTTACCAGTTGAATGGTTACTGAAGACACGAATGAACACAGATACATGCAACAAAAAACGTCTTTATCGGGACAACGTTTCGCTCTAGGAGAGCAATAAAAACAGCGTACTATAGAGCGAAAAGTTGTTTAAATTAGAGCTGGCTCCGACATACGCGCCTGTGTCTTCATGAGGAACACCAGTTGAGGGAATTAGAGTTAGCAAAGAAGACAGTGTAAATCTAAAAGGAAAATGAGAATTTCAGAGAAATATTGAAAAAAATAACACTAGAAAATATGAAATGATTTTCTTTCACGTAAAATAGATTGCATAACACACTAAATTGTCTGACTATAAGAGTCGAAAAAAAAAGACGAAGTAATCTTTTTGTAGAGTTCTATAAGAGGAAACTTTACTGTACTATCAAACTGTTATGTACGTAGTCCGGCACATTGTTAGGGTAAAAATTAGGAAGTGAAGGGGTGGGGGTGGGGGAGGTGGGGGGGGGTTGGGGGAGGGGGGGGGAATTTCGGAAGAAGGAGGATGTAAAGAAGGGTTAGCTGGAGAAGTAGGTGGAGAAGGTGAAGATGTTGGAGGGAGATATAAAGGAGTTGGAGAACGCTGAACCGGAGGAGAAGATGGAGGAAGGAGAGAAAATAGAGGAGGTAGAGGAGGTGAGGAAGAAGATGCTAGAGGTGCAGGAGAATGAGAAGGAAAGTGTGGAAAAGTTGGAGAAAGAAGAGTCGGAGAAGAAAGAGAAGATGAAGGGGAAATTGGAAGAGGAGATGGAAAGAAGGAGGAAAAGGAAGAAGAGAAAGAGGTGAAGAAAAGAGGAAAGTGGAGAAGGAAGAGACAGAGGAAGAATTCGAGAAAATTAAGGTGGAGGAAGAAGAGGAGAAAGAAGAAATGGGAAGGAGGAGGCAGAGGGAGGGGTTACAGGAAGAGGAAGGGAAAGAGCACGGACGGTGGGAGGGAAAGAAAGAGGAAGATGAGGGGAGGAAAAGGGAAGCGGAGGGGAGGAGGATGGATAGGAGGAGGAGGAGGAGCAGCAGCAGCAGCAGCAGCAGCAGCAGCAGCAGCAGGAGGTAAGGGAAGGGGGGGGGGGAAATCTTAGGCAGAGTCAATACTAAAGGGGCGGCCAGGCTGCCATCGAGTCGTAGCTGTTAGAGAGACGGGAAAGTCAAGCAAGCGTCCGAAGTGTGGAACAATTTTGCCCTCTGGTACCAGCGTTAACATACAATGATAAAGAAAAACACAAATATTAAAAACACATTTAAAAAATAATGAGGGGCCACGCGCAAATAGAAGTCTTTGTAATAAACGTTATCGTTGACTGTAATTAATGAAAAGTGCAACAGTGATACAGTCTAGCTTTTTATTTTACCAAAAAATCTTCGAAGTTTCTGGATACATTATAAGAAACTTCATAACTCACAACGAGACCACAGTTTGGAGAGGCAACTTTGGTTCTGGACGGACCAAAACATCGTCTATAGTTTACTTCACAAACTATGGGTTAGTAAATTATTCTAGCCACAGTAACGTGACTTAATTCGAGTCCCACGACCCTAACTTCCTGCAGAAACATCACACCCCACGACCTCAACATCCTGCCACAACATCATATCAAACGACCACAGTACCCTGTCACAATATCATTTTCCATGGCCCACCACTGCCGAAAACCAATACTGCGTAAAATTTTTTATGTCCAGCAGGAGCCAGAAAGCTCCTAAATGACATGCACTCTAATGGACAGCCTGGACAATATTCTCTACATTTTTTGACTCCACAGTTACGAACTGGCTTACAAGACAACCGTTGCGCCTATGATATAACAAATGCCAGGAATATATTGGTAGATAGTACCAAGACTTTTAAACCGCTAAATTTCCTTAGAAACTACGATAGTTCTGAATGTTAACTTATCGAGAAACAATTTTTTTAATAAAATTACGGCTTCACAGTACTCACCTAACTACATTCATGATATAATTTCAGCAGACTACGTTAGTTACAGGAAATACGTTGCAGAGCATGTTTTTGTTGGGCAACGTTTCGCTGATGAACTTTTTATAGAGTGAAATACTATCCAATAAAAGCTAGTTTTTCAATGTATCTTTTCTTCATTTAGAAGCAGCTTGTAAATACGTTTTCAAACTTGTTTAGGTAAAGTAAGCAAATAAAAACGTTGTCCCAGCAAATTAATAAAATTAATTATATAAAACTAATCAATAATTTACATATACTGTACATACAGTACCAAACAACTCATAAAGTATTTTCATCACGTTCTGGATCAACCAGGCTGTGATGGATATGTGGGTCAGAGGGCCTCCAGCAGTAACAGCATGGCTGACAAGGCAAGCACCAGACGAGCCTGGCCCAGTGCCCTAGGTTAGGTAAGGTTTGCCAGGAAACAGGGCAAGTGTTTCCTTACGCGGATCTTAAGTCATATGATGACCCGCCACTGGAGCTTTTGATTATCTGAACGAAACCTTATGCTGGCTTACTGGTTCACTCTCTTAAAAATTGTGGTTATGATTCACGTTCCTACCCAGTGTAACTTTTTCAGAAAAAAAGAGCAGTAATGATCACCAGGCAGAATAAATTTCATTAAAAAAATTACAAACTGCTGATTTGGTTAGACAAGGAAAGGTTAGGTTTAGGAAAGGCTAACTTAGATCACCTTATTGTAGGAAAGCTAGAAATGTATTTTGGTAACGATTACCGTTCAGTGGAATGGAATGAAGAGAGTTGAAATGGCGTGAGGGACTGATGGACAGAGAAGAGGAAATGCGCGAAGTTAAAGGTGTCCGAGATGGTTATGAGAAAGTGACAAGGTTATAAATGCAACAGGAAAATGGAGGAGAGGTGTAAGGGTTTAAAGGTGTCTGTAAGTCAGGAATGGATTAGGTTGGGGGTGGGGGACTAAAGGCAGATGTGAGATGATAAAATTGCGGAAAATGGCGTGAAGAAAAGGTGTGTGCGGCGGCAGATGAGGAGAGAGTAGGATTAGAGGTGACTATAGGATGAGACTGAAGGAAAGTAACGGAATGGGTATGTAAGTTGTTTTATAGATGACCGTGGATGGAAGAGTAGAGTGGAATTAAAGTTGAGATGTGGGACAAAAGAGGATGGATTGGATTTAAAGGTGAGAGAGGGATGGAGTTGGAGGGGAAACAGTGTTGGGAGGGAAAGGGGCTTGAGATTACCGTGGGATGCTGGTGTAGGGAGTGGGATTAAAGGTGGATGTAAAGCAGTGGAGGATGGATTGGAGTTAAAGGTGAGGGAGGGATGGAGTGACCTCGGGAGTCCTCCAGACAAGGTTACCATTACTTGCTCCCCTCAGCAAGGCTGACCCTGACGAGAGTCAGCGAGAACACTCTCACAAGGGTGACCCTTTGAGGAGCACCAGAAGTGGAACTAGGGTTTTGTGTGTGTGTGTGTGTGTGTGTGTGTGTGTGTGTGTGTGTGTGTGTGTCTGTCTGTCTGTCTGTCTGTCTGTCTGTGTCTTTGTGTGTGTGTATGTGTGTGTGCGCTTGAGAAACAGAGAGAGAGAGAGAATTGGGAAGAAAGAGAAGAAAGAGAAGACAAGAAAGGGGAAGAAATGAACCTAGTTTGGCAGTGATGGACGATGTGGATTAAATCTAGAACTTCGATATCGGGGAAACCATGATAAAAGCAATTAGCCCGGGGCTGTAGAGCTCAGCAAGCAGCTCCCCAAGCGGCTGTGTCTCATTATCATTACAATCTTACATCAGTGTTACTTATGCAAGTTCCTCTCTCTCTCTCTCTCTCTCTCATAAGGTTCTCGAATGCCACTTTTATGTTTATAAGCCTAGTTTGTGCTGCTTTATTTACTCTTCAGGGACCAAGTTCAGGATAACATATAATCCCAGGCTCTTTTTCTTTGGCCTTATTTCCCACTCTATGTGGAACTTTTTCTCGGTACTTTTTTTGGTATGTGTGTGTGTGTGTGTGTGTGTGTGTGTGTGTGTGTGTGTGTGTGTGTGTGTGTGCGTGTGTGTGTGTGTGTGTGTATGTGTGTACTTGCCAATATGTACTTACCTATATATGGTTGCAAGGATCAATTCTCAGCTCCTGGTCCGCTTCTTCACTAGCCGTTACTGGGATCACTATCTCCTGGCTTCGAGAGCCTTATCGTACTTCTTAAAGCTGTGTATTCATCCCGCTTCTACTACTCCTCTATACAAGTAGTTCCACTTCCTGGCTACTTTAAGACTGAAGAAATACTCCCTAACATCCCTGTGACTCATCTGTTTTTTCAACATCCAGGTGTACTCTCGTGTTTATGTTTTCCATCTTCGGAACACTATCCCTGACCATCCTATCAATTCCTCTCGGAATTTTGTACGTTGTTATAATATCATCCTAGGCCATATTTACTCTTATGTCTTGAGGTTAGGATTCCTTAACCTCTTCTCATATGGTATACCCCTTAGCTGACAGACAAATCTTGTTGAAAACCTATGCACTTCTTCATTTTCTTGATATGCTTGACTAAGTGTGGGTTTCACACAGGTGCTACATACTCCAGTGTGGGCCTGACGTATGCCATAAACAGTTTCGTGAATATTTCCTTTGTTAGGTTTATGAATGCTGTCCTTAGATTTCCAGATGCGCAATTTCTGCAACAGTTATTCGGTTAATGTTCGCATAAGTTGATGTGACTGATACAATGCTCACCCTGAAGTCCTTCTCTTTGAGTGAAATTTTCAGCCTTTGCATCTCTTCCCCCATCCTGAACTACCTCTAGGGTCCTCTTTGCCTCTCTTCAGTCTTCGTAACCTTGGATTTGCTGAGATTGAGCTCTAGCAGCCACTTGACATACCGGACCTGCAGACTGTTCAGGTCCAGTTGAAGTCTTTCTTAGTCGTCTTCTGTTTGTATTCTCCTCATTAGTTTCATATCATCTGCTAATTTATCCCATTTGTCATGCCGTTTATGTGCACAGGAGATAATACCGATCCAAGCACTCATCTTTCTGAAACCCCGCTCGACACATGCACCCATTCCGACACCTCTTACCGAGCAGTCACTCACTGTTTCATTCCTATCAGGTATACCTTGATATTCTAATCCATTCCTCCAGCTTCTGTCCCAGTCTCTTGCGTGGCACTGTTTCGAAAGCCTAGTTACAATCCCAAAATATGTAATTCACCATACTTCTCTCTCTCTCTTCTATCTGACTTCTATTATCTCGTATAGAGGTAATATGTGACACTTGCCTATAGTTTAACGCTACTTGTCTTTCCCATTTCTTAAATAATGGGACAACATTTGCTGTTTTCCAGTTCTGTGGCAATTGCTTGTGTCGAGTGACTTGTTGAAGATTGTGGTAAGTGGTTTACACAATACTTCTTTTCCTGTTGAATGGATTGTGTCCACTACACACTGGAGTATTCAACCTTTTTGGCTCTCTGGCATCATCCCAATTTATTCTGTGTATACCTCCTGAAATTTCTTGCTGAACTCCTCACAGATTTCCTGGTCATTCTTCGTGATTTCTAATTCTTCCTTCCTTCTTTAGCCTGATTAGCTGATCCTTTACTTTTGTCTTCCTTTGATGTGACTGCGTAACAACTTTGGGTCGCATTTGGGTTTCGATGCTTTGCTTTCCTCAAATTATCATTGAGCCTCCCTTCTTACCCATGTATATTCGTACTCACCTAATTGGCCTGGCCCCTCCTCTACACTGATCGCTACTAGATTCTCTCTCTCTCTCTCTCTCTGCTTCCTGAGTTTTGTCATACCTCGTCTTAAAGCTATGTATGGTTCCTGCCTCCACTACATCACTTGCTACGCTATTCCACTTCCTGACGACTCTATGACTGAAGAAATACTTCGTAATATCCCTGTGACTCGTCTGAGTCTTCAGCATCCAATTGTGATCCCTTGTTTCTGTGTCCCCTCTCTGGAACATCCTGTCTCTGTCCACCTTATCTATTCCTCGCAGTATTTTGTATATCGTTATCGTGTCTTCTCTGACTCTCCTGTCCTTCAGTGTCGTCAGTCCGATTTCCCTCAACCTTTCTTTGTAGGACATTACCCCGAGCTCTGGAACTAGCCTTGTTGCAAACCTTTGTACTTTCTCTAATTTCTTGACGTGCTTGACACCAGACCAGGTGTGGGTTCCAAACTGGTGCTGCATACTCCAGTATGGGCCTGATGTACACAGTGTACAGTGTCTTGAACGATTCCTTTCTTAGGTATCGGAACGCTATTCTCAGGTTTGCCAGGCGCCCATATGCTGCAGCAGTTATTTGGTTGATGTGTGCTTCTGGAGACCTGCTCGGTGTTATACTCACCCAGTGTTTGTCCACCTAGCCTATACTCTGTCTGCGGTCTTCTTTGCCCTTCCCCAATTTTCATGACTCTACATTTGGCAGGGTTGAATTCGAGAAGCCAGTTGCTGGACCAAGTGTCCAGCCTGTCCAGGTCTCTTTGTACTCCTGCCTGATCCTCATCTGATTTAATTCTTCTCAACTTCACATCATCTGCGAACAGGGATACTTCTGAGTCTAACCCTTCCATCATGTCATTCACATATATCAAAAATAGCACTGGTCCTAAGACTGACCCCTGTGGGACCCCCCCTCGTCACAGGCGCTCACTGTGATACCTCATCACGTACCATGATTCGTTGTTGCCTCCCTGTCAGGTATTCTGTGATCCATTGCAGTGCCCTTCCTGTTATACGCGCTTGGTCCTCCAGCTTTTGCACTAATCTCCTGTGAGGAACTGTCGAAGGCCTTCCTGCAGTCCAGGAAAATGCAGTCAACCCGCGCTTCTCTCTCGTGTCTTACTTCTGTTACCTTGTCATAGAACTCCAGAAGGTTTGTGACGCAGGATTCTCTTTCCATGAATCCGTGCTGGTTGTCGTTTATAATCTTGTTCCATTCCAGGTGCTCCACTACTCTCCTCCTGATAATCTTCTCCATGACTTGGCATACTATACACGTCAGAGACACTGGTCTGTAGTTTAGTGCCTCGTTTATGTCTCCTTTCTTAAAAATGGGGACTAAATTTGGCGATTTCCATACCTCAGGAAGTTGCCCAGTTTCAAGGGATGTATTGAAGATTGTGGTAAGTGGCACGCACAGCTTCTCTGCTCCTTCTCTAAGGACCCACGGGGAGATGTTGTCTGGACCCATCGCCTTTGAGGTATCAAGGTCACTTAGCAGCTTCTGCACCTCCTCCGTTGTTTGTATGTCATCCAACACTTGATGGTATATTCCCTGTTGGTGTTCCCCTCTGTGCTATCTTCCCAGAGCCCTTCCTGTCTCTACTGTAAATACTTCCTTAAATCTCATGTTGAATTCCTCACATACCTCGTGATCGTTTATTGTGAGCTCCCCACCTTCTTTCCTCAGCCTGATTACTGGTCTTTGAATGTTGTCTTCCTCCTGATGTGGCTATGCAGCAGTGATGAATGGTTTGAAAAACCGACAAGTTGAAGATTGAGACACTTATGCAGCATATGGGAATCTTTATTCAGGAAACGTTTCGCCACACAGTGGCTTCATCAGTCCAATACAAAGAGGAAGGCGTAAGGAGAGGAGGAGTATGAAGTAATCAGTCCCTCAGCCTGGAGTCGATGTGTTCAGTCCATCAATCTTGTAGATTGATGGACTGGTAGAATGGTACATTCTACAAGATTGATGGACTGAACACATCGACTCCAGGCTGAGGGACTGATTACCTCATACTCCTCCTCTCTTTACGCCTTCCTCTTTGTATTGGACTGATGAAGCCACTGTGTGGCGAAACTTTTCATGAATAAAGATTCCCATATGCTGCATAAATGTCTCAATCTTCGGCTATACAGCAGTTTCGGGTCAGACTTGACTTTCGATGCTATGTTATTTTCATACTGTCGCTGGGCCTCCCTGCTTACCTATGCATACTCGTTCCTGGCTCTTCGGCTAATCTCCTTATTTTCCTGTGTTCTTTTCCTTCTGTACTTTTTTACATTCTTTAGTGCACTTAGCTTTTACCTCCTAACACCGTTGAGGTTGCAGGGGTCGAGTCCTAGCTCCTGGCCCCGCCTCTTCACTGGTCGCTACTAGGTCACTCACCCTGAACCGTGATCTTTATCATACTTCTTCTTAAAGCTATGTATGGATCCTGCCTCCACTTCATCACTTCCCAAACTATTCCACTTCCTGACTACTCTGTGGCTGAAGAAATACTTCCTAACATCCCTGTGATTCATCTGCGTCTTCAACTTCCAACTGTTTTCCCTTGTTGCTATGTGCCATCTCTGGAACATCCTGTCTTTGTCCTCCTTGTCAATTCCTCTCAGTATTTTGTATGTCGTTATCATGTTGACCCTATCTCTCCTGTCCTCCAGTGTCGTCAGGTCGATTTCCCCTAACCTCTCCTCGTAGGACATACCCCTTAGGTCTCGGAATAGTCTTCTTGCAAACCTTTGCACTTTCTCTAGTTTCTTTACGTGCTTGGCTAGGTGTGGGTTCCAAACTGGTGCCGCATACTCCAATATGGGCCTAACGTACACGGTGTACAGGGTCCTGAACGATTCCTTATTAAGATGTCGGAATGCTGTTCTGAGGTTTGCTAAGCGCCCATATGCTGCAGCAATTATTTGGTTGATGTGCGCTTCAGGAGATGTGCCTAGAATTATACTCACCCCAAGATCTTTTTCCTTCAGTGAGGTTTGTAGTCTCTGGCCCCCTATACTGTACTCCGTCTGCGGTCTTCTTTGCCCTTCCCCAATCTTCATGACTTTGCACTTGGTGGGGTTAAACTCCAGGAGCCAATTGCTGGACCAGGTCTGCAGCCTGTCTAGATCCCTTTGTAGTTCTTCCTGGTCTTCGATTGAATGAATTCTTCTCATCAACTTCACGTCATCTGCAAACAGGGACACTTCGGAGTCTATATCTTCCGTCATGTCATTCACAAATACCAGAAACAGCACTGGTCCTAGGACTGACCCCTGTGGGACCCAGCTGGTCACAGGTGCCCACTCCGCCACGTACCATGACACGTGACATGACAATTGCTGTCTTCCTGACAAGTATTCCCTGATCCATTGTAGTGCCTTCCCTGTTATCCCTGCCTGGTCCTCCAGTTTTTTCACTAATCTCTTGTGTGGAACTCTGTCAAACGCCTTCTTGCAGTCCAAGAAAATGCAATCCACCCACCCCTCTCTCTCTTGTCTTACTGCTGTCACCCTGTCATAGAACTCCAGTAGGTTTGTGACACAGGATTTCCCGTCCCTGAAACCATGTTGGCTGCTGTTAATGAGTTCATTCCTTTCTAGGTGTTCCACCACTCTTCTCCTGATAATCTTCTCCATGACTTTGCATACTATACATGTCAGTGACACTGGTCTGTAGTTTAGTGCTTCATGTCTGTCTCCTTTTTTTTAAAGATTGGAACTACATTTGCTGTTTTCCATGCCTCAGGCAAGCTCCCTGTTTCTATAGATGTATTGAATATTGTTGTTAGGGGTACACATAGCGCCTCTGCTCCCTCTCTCAGGACCCATGGAGAGATGTTATCTGACCCCATTGCCTTTGAGGTATCTAGCTCACTCAGAAACCACTTCTACCTCAGTTGTGTGTACTGTGTCCAACACTTCGTGGTGTACCCCACCTCTCCGTCTTTCTGGAGCCCCTTCTGTCTCTGTGAACACTTCTTTGAATCTCTTGTTGAGTTCCTCACATACTTCACGGTCATTTCTTGTTTTCTCCCCTCCTTCCTTCCTTAGCCTGATTACCTGGTCCTTGACTGTTGTTTTCCTCCTGATGTGGCTGTATAACCGGTTCGGGTCAGATTTGGCTTTCGCTGCTATGTCGTTTTCATATTGTCGTTGGGCTTCCCTTCTTATCTGTGCATATTCATTTCTGGCTCTACGACTGCTCTCCTTATTCTCCTGGGTCCTTTGCCTTCTATACTTCTTCCATTCCCTAGCATGCTTGGTTTTTGCCTCCCTTCACCTTTGGGTGACCCTTGGGCTCATCCTGGCTTTTTCATTATTCCTGTTACCCTTGGGTACAAACCTCTCCTCAGCTTCCTTGCACATTGTTGTTACATATTCCATCATCTCATTAACTGGCTTCCCTGCCAGTTCTCTGTCCCACTGAACCCCGTTCAGGAAGTTCCTCATTCCCGTGTAGTCCCCTTTCTTGTAGTTTGGCTTCATTTGCCCTTGCCTTCCTGCTTCCCCCTCCACTTGTAGCTCTACTGTGTATTCGAAGCTTAAAACCACATGATCGCTGGCTCCAAGGGGTCTTTCGTATGTGATGTCCTCAATATTTGTACTACTCAAGGTGAATACTAGGTCCAGTCTTGCTGGTTCGTCCTCTCCTCTATTGTAGTGTCCCTTACATGTTGGTACATGACGTTTTCCAGTACCGCCTCCATTATCTTAGCTCTCCATGTATCTTGGCCCCCATGTGGCTCCAAGTTCACCCAATTGATTTCCTTGTGGTTAAAGTCACCCATGATCAGGAGCTTTGCCCTGCATGCTTGAGCTCTTCTGGCCTTTGCAGCCAGTGTGTCAACCATCGCTCTGTTGCTCTCATCATACTCTTGCCTTATCCTCCTGCTGTTCTGTGGTGGGTTATACATCACTGCAATTACCACTTTGGGACCTCCAGATTGAAGCGTTCCTGCTATGTAATCATTTGCTTCTCCGCTTTCTTCTCTCTCCAGCTCATCAAAATTTCATCGGTTTTTGATCATCAGTGTCACTCCTCCACCCCCCTTCCCTGTTCCCTCTGTCTTTCCTCTGGGTCTGGTATCCCGTTGGAAAGCTGGCATTTGTTTTCATACCTGTAAGCTTGTTTTCTGTGAGAGCTATGATGTCCGGTGATGTTTCTTTGACTCTTTCGTGCCACTCCTCCCACTTATTTGTTATTCCATCAGCGTTTGTGTACCAGCGTTTGTGTGTGTGTGTGTGTGTGTGTGTGTGTGTTTTTGTGTGTGTGTGTGTGTGTGTGTGTGTGTGTGTGTGTGTGTGTGTATGTGTGTGTGTGTGTGTGTGTGCGCGTGTGTGTGTTTCCCTATAATTTCAAATTCTCGGAGATAACATTCTCGTCTTGGTTATTCTCCTAATTTCCTGAACTCTAATTGTTGTAGCTTTAAAATGACCATCTCTTCCTCATAAGCCCACTTATCCACTGAAGACAGTTGTACGTTATCTACTCTATTTTTCACATTTAAGTAATATAAGGTAAACTTAATTGCATCCCGAGTCATCTGGATGATAAATTTGCATTTCGTCAAACTAATACACTTCCAAATAGAGTATATCATATTTATGCTCCTCCAGTCTACGATACTTCATCTTACCTTCGCCAGTGTAATGGCCAAACTTTAGCTATATTTCTGACAGATCTAAAAAAAAAAAAATTTCGCCTTGCAGACACAAACAATGTTGTTTACCATATCTAGCAGAGCCCATAGCAGTCGATAAGTTGGTCCTTTACCAAAATTATTTATTCCTCTTCAGTCATTGACAGACTCCGTTAGTCGAGCATTACTCGCAACATTCAAAAAATTATTCTTTGTCCTCGACTCTGTTTCTGTATATACCTGTGTATTGCAATACATTGTTAGATGTTGTAATCTTTAGAACGAGCGTGAATTGGCCTGACTTTGACTATCTCCTCACCACCATTATCCCCTGACTAGATTTCTTGAACGAGACATCTTCTGATAAGGACACGTGTAAGGAGAATTTTCCCTGACGAATAAAACAAGAACAGCAATTTATTGGTTATTTGTGAGTAGGTGAGAACGTGTGATAAATGGTTTTGAAAACCGAAAACTTGAAGAATTGAGACACTTATGCAACATATGGGAATCTTTATTGAAGAAACGTTTCGCCACACAGTGGCTTCATCAGTCCAATGCAGAGCAGGAAGATGTAAGGAGAGGGGTTGAGGTAATCAGTCCCTCAGCCTCGAATCGATGTGTTCAGTCCATCACCTTGTAGGAAGTACAGCATAGGATCAGAGAGGTGGCTTATATACTGCAGTCAGGCGAGTCGAAGCAGGAGCGGGATCACAGTGGGACCTGCCACTAGTGTAAGTAGGTCATTGTCCAAAGATTGGAAAAGTGATGAAGAATTCTTTGTATCCAGATCCCATCTCTGACCCTATGATGTGCTCCCTACAGCAGTGATGGACTGAACACATCGATTCCAGGCTGAGGGACTGATTACCTCAATTCCTTATATCTTCCTGCTTTGTATTGGACTAATGAAGCCACTGTGTGGCAAAACGTTTCTTCAATAAAGATTCCCATATGTTGCATAAGTGTCTCAATTCTTCAGGTGAGAACATATCGTTGAGGTTAGGAGGTTCAATATACATCTGAGACGATTTGGAAGTCTCTTATTTTCTTTGAAAAAAAGGTTGACATATATACCCTTTTTGTTCCTCTTTTTATATGTCTCTGAGGATTTTATTGTTTATGCTTCATCCACGACATAAAATGAAAAAATCCTTATAAATTGTGTAATACAAAATTAATTTAAAACGTAAAGATATATGTATATAGCAGTCTGTTGAATATATATTTTGGAGCCAACCTTTCTCATTAATCTTTGAAAAAAAAAACTGTTCATTACTCACGGAAAAAATAATAATCTACCTGAAGGAACCAGATGAGTGGGAACGAGTTTCGGCAAAGAATTTATGTTTCAGCCTGAAAGAATTTTCGGGGGATCCGTAATTTCATTCACTAATTCCACTTCTTGCTGTCAAAATTAATTAATTGGAAAGCTAATTTGCAGTTTCATTATAAAGGCATTAACGCTTAAGCTAAAAAAAGATTGAATGCGAATATAATTACAGAAAGTAACCATCTTTCATTTTTTTTTTTAATTTCTGTTCGGAAAGGAACAGGAAGGAACCTTTTCGACCACAGACTCCCAGTGGCCATCAAACACGTACTGGTGGACACTCTCCAGAGCTGGCGCTGCTGACCGCAACCACGAGAGTTTCACACACGTCTTACCAGTGTGACTGACACTGACCAAGTAGTATGAGGTTTGCCGGTAATGTCTCGCCCCGGGTCATCTTCATTTGGTGACCCAGCAACTGACAGAGTCTTGGGGTCATGATAGGCTCCACGGTTGGCCAGATCACTTTATAAAGAATTTTTCATCACTGATACATTCATAAGTATGAAATTTACGCTTGTAATGATGATAGTATAATAGAAATAATAATAATAATAATAATAATAATAATAATAATAATAATAATAATAATAATAATAATAATAGAAATAATAATAATAATAATAATAATAATAGAAATAATAATAATAATAATAATAATAATAATAATAATAATAATGAAAAAATAAAAATAAAAGAATGATAATTTTAATTATGATAATGAGAATACTACAGCTAGTAGTAATGTTTTTATTTAATAGTACTAATATTTTTATTTAAACGTCAACAATGGTAAAAATTTGAAACTTAATTAAAAATATCAAACTAAAACTGCACTGTGTTAAGAAAGAAGGCAAGGTGGGTCGAGGCTGCCATGTTCCTACCGTGCTTCTGAGACACTGTTCCCCTCCTATGTGTTACTAGACTTGCAGCAATGTATAGCTCCTGACGATGCACGAGAATGAGAAACATCTTGATCTAAAGATTTCCCATCCCCTTGTGTCTTGTTCCACAGTGATAAGTACTGTTTCCGATTCCTTTCTATTAGAAGTCCGGTAGCAGAAGTGGTAGGGCATTGGGCTTTTTAGTTTATAGACCACGGTTCGAGCTTCCCTCCATCCTTATGTTTACTCTCTCTCTCTCTCTCTCTCATATATATATATATATATATATATATATATATATATATATATATATATATATATATATATATATATATATATATATATTACAGTGGTCCCTCGTTGTTCGTAATTAATCCGTTCCTGGAGCCGTTACTATAAACGAAATTTACGATTTACGAATCAATTTTCCCCATAAGAAATAATGTAAATACAATTAATCCGTTCCTGACACCCAGAAGTATTAAAACAAAAAAAATTTTAACATGAAATATGCATGTAGTACATAAACAATACAATGGGAAATGATGAATTAAACATTAACAGCATAACACTTACGTTTATTGGAGATTCTTCTTAGTGTATGGGAGACTGGAGGAGGAGAGAGAGTGGATTGTTTATAGTTTGGAAGGGGAATCCCCTTCCATCAACACCTCAGTTACCATTTGCTTTTCTGGGGTTGCTTCTCTTCTCTGTTTCTTAATGCCACTAGGACCACCTTGAGAGTCACTGGAGTCCTGTCTCACAAAATAACTGTGGAGAGAGCTCTGTTTCTGGCGTCTCTTTAACACTTCCCTAAAATGGCCCAAGACTTTGTCACTGTACATGTTGCCAACCTGGCTTGCAACAACCTTGTTAGGGTGATGTTTCTCCATAAAGCTTTCCATCTTACCCCACATAGTAAAAATCTCTTTAATTTCTGAAGAAGGCACCTTCTTCCATCTCTCTTCCTCCTCTGCAGCAAGATTCTGAGCTGCGATGTGTTGCTCTTCCTGCTGAAGCTCTTGCAGCTCCTCAGTGGTGAGCTCTTCATTGTGGTCTTTCACCAATTCTTCCACATCCTCCAAACTCACATCCAACCCCATGGAACTCCCCAGTGCCACAATTGATTTTACAACAGACATAGGCTCATTAGGGTCAGTCCCAAATTCTTCAAAATCCCTCTTGTCGACACAATCTGGCCACAATTTTCTCCAGGCAGAGTTCAAAGTCCTGGTAGTCACTCCCTCCCAAGCCATACCTATAAGGGTTATGCAGTGGAGGATGCTGAAGTGTTCTCTCCAAAATTCCCTTAGGGTCAAGTGAATGTCTGTGGTCACAGTCAAGCACCTGTGAAACATTGCTTTTGTGTAGAGTTTTTTAAAGTTTGCAATAACCTGCTGGTCCATGGGTTGGAGGAGAGGAGTGGTATTCGGGGGCAAGAACTTTACTGTGATGAACCCAAACTCCTCGAAAATTAGGTCATCCAAGTTTGGAGGATGAGCAGGTGCATTGTCCATTACTAGCAGGCACTTGAGATCCAATTTCTTTTCCAGGAGATACTCCTTCACACTAGGGCCAAACACTTCATTGAACCACTCGACGAAAATTTCCCTCGTGACCCATGCCTTACTATTAGATTTCCAAAACACACACAATTTACTCTTCATAACATTGTTTTTCCTGAACACTCTGGGATTTTCAGAATGGTACACTAGTAATGGCTTCACTTTGAAATCCCCACTAGCATTAGCACAGAACATTAGCGTCAGCCTGTCTTTCATAGGCTTGTGTCCTGGCATTGCCTTTTCCTCTTGTGTAATGAAGGTCCTCTTTGGCATTTTCTTCCAAAAGAGGCCTGTTTCGTCACAATTGAACACTTGTTCAGGTTTCAGTCCTTCAGCCTCTATGTACTCCTGGAATTCATGCACATATTTTTCAGCCGCCTTGTGGTCCGAACTGGCAGCCTCACCATGCCTTACCACACTGTGTATGCCAGTACGATTCTTAAATCTCTCAAACCAGCCTTTGCTGGCCTTAAATTCACTCACTTCACCACTATTTGCAGGCAATTTCTTTACCAAATCTTCATGCAACTGCCTAGCCTTTTCACAAATAAACGAAGTGATAAGAGTATCTCCTGCTAATTGTTTCTCATTTATCCACACCAATAATAACTTCTCAACCTCTTCCAGTACTGGTGATCTCATTTTTGTCAGCATAGTTACTCCCTTTGCAACAACAGCATCCTTTATTTCATTTTTCTTGGCCACTATGGAACATAAGGTTGTGTAGGGTTTCTTATACATCCTGGACAGTTCGGCCACACTTGTACCACTTTCATATTGTTCAATGATGGTTTACTTAAATTCAATCGTATTTCTCACCTTCTTTACCACAGGCTTGGCACTAGGAGCTTTCTTTGGAGCCATGGTAGCTTATTTAGTACTTGCAAGCACTAAAATAAATGGAATATTATGAAATATTTCGCTGGAGCACATGAGGGGACCTTCGCTCACTGGTAAACAATGCCAGAGTGGCTGCCGCCCTGGCTCACGCCGTGGGTACGCGTCCCGGACGAACTACGACTCGCGAGTCAACCTATGAAAAGCGAGTCCATGTTTATACGAAAATACCTCTATGATGGGCGAATTTTACGATTGCCGGGAACTACGAAAAGCGGGGGACCACTGTATATATAAATATATATAGATACATTGGCAATAACTCATTTAAAATTAAGTCGTTTCTAAAATATTCTTTTATGCATTTAAAGGTATATTTTTCTTATTTATGTTAATGTAAAATTTAATAATTCTGTACCAAAAGAACCTTAGATAACTAACTTACCTAACCTTTTCATAACAAGCGCAATTTAATTTAGCCTAATCCAACTAAATATATTTTGGATAAGTTTACAATAATTTAGTAATAATCAAACACAATGAAATATATTGTTTTCGTTAGGCTCAGAGTGATTTTTGCGAAATTATTGCATACATAAATTTTCGCTTGTCTTACACGGCATGAAGAGCGTTGCTATTTAAGCCAAAATCGCAAGTTTTACCTATACGGCACGACATATACACTATATATATATATATATATATATATATATATATATATATATATATATATATATATATATATATATATATATATATATATATATATATATATACACACAAAGCAACCACTGTGAAAGAATAGAGAAATTCCATTGTTCCTTGATAATGTGAGTAGTCACGTAGTCACGAAAGCGCTTGGAATTTCTCTATTCTTTCACAGTGGTTGTTTTGCATATTCTGAAATCATCTGTTTACTGTGCTCTTATTATATATATATTTATATATATATATATATATATATATATATATATATATATATATATATATATATATATATATATATATATATATATATATATATATATATATATATATATATATTAGTATTAAATACAGAATGAAGCTTTTCGGAATATATCCTTCGTAAAAAGCTAGAACATTTTCTGATTTGTTTTTTATATTTTATTTAAAACAATGCATACAAATATACATATATAGTCACGTAGATTTTCTGAATTAGCTAAGGATTGCTTTGTACACATTATACTTTCTACGGCGGAGGTGTCATTTGACCACTACTCACTGCACCTACACCCGCCAGTCACTCTAAGTAGCCATCATACAGTTTTTGGGTGTTCTGGATTATTCTGGTTGGTGAAGATTCCAAGTAGTATTTCATGCTTCATTTGTTAAGTATTGTCTTATTCCTTAGCCTGCTATCTCTTTTTTCAGGAGTTTTTAGGTGTGAGGCAGGTGTTCCCTCCCGTGGTAAGAAATCTATTGTATGCGTGCGGAGTAGTCTCTCTCCCGGGTTGTTATATTGTTGGCATGTGGACTGCGATCTGTCCTATTGTGCTATGTTTTGTAGGAGTGCGGACTAGTAACCTGTCTTTTATCTAATGATCTTATGAAGGGGAAATCTCGCGCATATTTAAGTGTTTGCATACAGTCTTGGCTCATCTGTGGTTTCATTAATCTGGTTTTCATTAATATTTCTTCCCTTTCGCCATCGTTTTCCTCCCTAATTCCCCACACCCTTCTCCTTAAGGAGGTTCTTTGATGCAGGTGAAAGGACTTCTGATCCAAAGAATTGGGCTTGTCGTCTACTCCTTCAGTGCTGTTTGACTCACATGAGCTAGAGCTTCACAAAAAATATAATACTAATAATAATTAAATGTTCAGCAGCAGAGACGAGCATAGATTAAAGGTTGATTATAATCATTTAAATTATACCTTATCATTATTTATTTATTCTATTCTTTGTAGCTATGGAGAATTATACATTCTGGATGACTGCAGGGAAAACACTGGGTTATACAGATAGTTGTTTATAACTTCAAAATTAGTTTCAAGAGAAAGAAGAAAAGGAGAAGCTCGATTTTTTAATGTGGTCTACGTGAAGGTTCAAATAGTGTGTTCGTCCCTGGAGAAGTACCGACAATTAGCCAAGAGTGGAATTTTAGTTAAAGGTTTCTATAAGTCTGTGCACACTGATGATATTTTAAAGCAGGGCGCTTCTTCCAGTATCACGGAGTTTTAAAAGTGCTCTGGTTATTCCTCTGGTGCGTCGTGAGATTGTACTGAAACTATCTCTTGACCTTCCAGGATGATTAGTTTTGGCCAGGAGTAATATCCGATGAGTAAAATTACTGTGAGTAGTTACATTTGCCCACTAGTGTCTCAAAAGGATGCACTAAATGCGTTCCACTTGAGAGGGTACCAATCTTTGCTGTATCATATGAACGTGTAGCAGTTGATATTATCGCGTTCTCGACTTCTCCTTTCTCCATTGTTGTCTACATTTCTAGTTCTGCAGAGGCTATTCCGTTTAGGAACATTAAGTCCATATATATGACTGTAGCATTGTCAATATATTCCAGGGTAGGAAACCCTCGTGAACTTCTGATTGATCAAGGAACAATTTACATCGGATATACTATAAATCATCAGATAAATAAGCTTATAGGTACCAAGTCACTTTTTATTACACTCTATCATCCTAGCTGTAATAGAGAGAGCCAACACGCTGTCTTGAAATCAGTCCTTAACGAACTGTGTAATTTGAAATCTTCTAAACGGCACCTTGGGCTTTTCTAGCTATGACTGACATATATAGGAAATCCACATCTGAGATCTTTTATAGATATGAAGCAAGATGTGTGCTGTACATCCTTAATGAACTTTAGACTAAAACTAAAACTAATCCAGAGATGCAAACCACTGACGAATTTCTTTTAATTCGAGAAACAAGGTAGAAGAGACTACAGAGATTGTTGCTAAAAATTTAAATGAGTCAGTGAACTCATATATACATATTTGATTTATAGTGTTAAAAGCGTAGTTGAGACAGGTGATAAAGTGTTGATTTTGTTCCCATATTGGTTGTTATATTGTTATTGTATTGGCGAGGCCCTTATAAAGTAATCATGGTATGTAATGAGGTGGATAATGTAATTGATGTTAATAGTAAATTAAAAATATGATATTTAACATCTTTATGAAGTAACAGCTTACTGAAATATAATAACCATGACTGCAGTGATTACGTAAAATATCTGTATTTTTACATTCGAAATTCAAGGAGGATTCTCAAGTCTTTACATTAGTTACTGGAAAAAACAGTCTGGTGTTTAAAGAACGCACAGAACTCACAGTTTTCTAAGGTATTTTCAGGAATCCCAGGTAGAACCAACTCTAACATAATACTGAACTTCTATAGAGGTCAAAAAGAAGACGTATCCAGTAACAGTTAAGGTCTGTCTATTATACAAAAAAATGGACAAATTTCTAAATCTTCAGATCACTGAACCGTCCATTTCTTATTGTTCTCCAGGATAATGATTAATAAACTAGACTTGTCACGCAGGATTTCACAAGATTTTAGAAGTCTTTATACAGTAACTAATGAGATTCAGAACACATGGCGGTTATTCAGAATAAACTTCATAAATTTATTAACTCGCATTAATTTCCTGACGTTGACATAACTTAGGCATATCACCAAGTTCCTCTTCATCCTAAATCCTCTCCCGGCTCACAAGAATCTCGTGCAGTATTCTGGTATGCCGTTTGGACTTGTAAACTACCTGTGCCACGGACATAAGATTAACATAAACGGTTCTTAAAGACTTTTCCAATGAATTCTGCTGTTTTGTTAATATTTATATTATGACTTCTTCATGGAAAAAGCACCTTAATTCATTTTCTTTAGTTTCACAGAGACTGCGGCGTCATGGGTTACAGCTAAGCCAGGGAAGTGTTTTCTTGGATATGGCCAAAAACGATAACTTACTTTTCGACTCTTTTTTTTATTTGATAAGATTGAAATTTTTGGTGAAGTGTAAATTTCCTTAGACCAAGAAACCATCAACTTCTACCGTAGATTTGTACCCAACTTATAAGATATGGCTTCTTGTCTTTCTG
>NC_091293.1:34131358-34173858 GCF_038502225.1 Cherax quadricarinatus | reverse complement strand
CAGTAAGTGGAATAGTTTGGGAAGCGATGTAGTGGAGGCAGGATCCATACATAGCTTTAAGCAGAGGTATGATAAAGCTCACGGCTCAGGGAGAGTGACCTAGTAGCGATCAGTGAAGAGGCGGGGCCAGGAGCTCGGACTCGACCCCCACAACCTCAACTAGGTGAGTACAACTAGGTGAGTACACACACACACACACACACACACACACACACACACACACACACACACACACACACACACGCACGCACACACGAACGCACGCACACACACACATGCACACATATACGCAGGATCCATACATAGCTTTAAGCAGAGGTACGATAAAGCTCATGGTTCAGGAAGAGTGACCTAGTAGCGACCAGTGAAGAGGCGGGGCCAGGAGCTTGGACTCGACCCCTGCAACCTCAACTAGGTGAGTAACTAGGTGAGTACACATGTACAACCACACTAACACATTAGCACGTAACTCCCACACACACACACACACACACACACACACACAATTTTACACAAAGTGGCAGGAACTAGAGCATCCTAACAGGATAAAAAAATGGGATCTCAAAAGGGATGATGTAGAGGCAAGGGAACCGAGGATTGCTGGTCTGTAAAGGAAGAATGGGTAGAAAGGCTCAAGAACAAAATTGATCAAGAATGGGAAAAAAGTTTAAATGAGCTTTGTAATAACATGTTAGAGTAGCTAGCTGCAGAGAGCAAGAAGTGGGAATCTCGAGCTGTAGCTGCTGAGGCAAAGACACAGAGACTGGAGGAAGAACTGGATGTGTTGAAGTAAGATATAATGGAGTCTGAAAGGAGCGAAGTGATCGAAATGGGAACATCAGCAGAGAGCAAAGGGACTGAAGGAGGGGATGGAGCTAAGAAGTCCCTTGCTGAAGTAATATCAGGCCATCAGCATGTATGGGATATGATAAAGGGTGCTTAAGTCAGGTCCAGATATATGGAGGGAAAACAAATGGGAAAAATACAGAGAGAGAGGTCAATTATTCATGGGCTTCAGGAGGCTGAAGGGAAGATCTGTGATGAAAGAATGCATTGGAAGGAAAAAGAGATTCAGAGCATCATTGCAATAACAAGGGAGAAGGACATGTCTCATGTAGTAAATTTTCACAGACTTGGAAGATATTCGAGGGAAAAAAATCGACCAGTCAAATTAACATTCAAGACAGAAGTGGCAAGAAACAGAATACTACAACAGAAATCACTGTTAAAGGACTGAAGAATATAAACGAGTGTACGTCAATCAAGACAGAACACAAAAGGAAAGGGAACAACTGAGAGAGTGAAATGAAACCACTGGAAGGAAAGAGAGAAACGACAGACAACGACTGACAGGAAAGATCAGCCTCTGGGGAAACATCAAACACAAATGCTTACAGAATCCTCATAACCCCTGTCACCCCATATCAACCAAACACAATAACCAGAAACAAACTGCATTTCATAGCCCCTCCAAGCACTAATTTCACAATCACATCAGCCTCCCATAATATTTTGCACTACCTCCCACACCCCAGCGTGCACCATCCTCTTCCACCTCCCAAAATACAGTACTGGAAATGAAGGTAAAGCTATGGTGCACCAATGCAGATGGAATAACAAATAAGAGTGAAGAGTGGCAATGGCAAATCATTGATGCACCCTCTGACATCATAGCACTGAGACAAAACTTACAGGGATGATAACAGATGAATAACAGATGCAATCTTTCTACCTGGATATCAGATCCTGAGGAAAGACAGGGAGAACAGAGTAGGGGGAGGAGTGGCACTGCTCATCAAAACCCAGTGGAGTTTTGAGGAAATGGGAGGAATGGACGACTTCCTTTTAGGAGCACTTCAATGTGGGGGTCCAAAGGTGATGACAGCAGTGATGTATAACCCACCACTGAACAGCAGGAGGCTAAGACATAAGTATGATAAGCGCAATAGAGCATTGGTGGATACACTAGCTGAAGTGGCCAGGAGGGCTCATATGTGTATCACAAAATTACTCATAATAGAGGATTTTAATCATAAACAGACTGACTGGGAAAAACCTAGAGCCACACTGGGGACCAGAAACGTGGAATGCTAAGATGGTGGAGGCAGCACTGGAGAACGTCATGCACCAACATGTTAGGGATACAACAAGAGAGAATGGAGAGGATGTTGCAGCGAGGCTGGATCTCATATTCACCTTGAATGGTTTAGACATTGGGGATATCACACACGAAAGACCCCTTGGTGCTAGTGATCCTGACGTGCTGAGCTCTGAATACCTTTTAGAGTTAACCGTGGAGAATGTAGCAGCACGAGAAGGATGAGAGAAGCCAAACTTCAAAAAAGGGAACTACATAGGCATGAGAAGATTCTTGCATGAGGTGCAGTGGAAAAGAGAACTAGAGGGAAAGACAATAAGTGAAATGATGGAACTAGTGACCACTAAGTGCAGGGAGGCAGAGGAGAAGCTCATACCAAAGTGTAACAGAAAAAATGGTAAGACCAGAATGAGCCTATGGTTTAACTGGAGGTGTAAAGAAGCCAAAGCCAAGTGTGGCAGAGCACGGAAAAAGTATAAAAGGCAAAGTACTCAAAAAAAAAAAAAAACTAGGAGTTGAGAAGAAAAAGTAACGAATATTCAGGGATAAGGAGTGAGGTCCATAGGCAGTACGAGAACGACATAGGATCTAAAGCCACATTTGAACCAGAGTTATTATACAATCACATTAGGAGGAAAACAACAGTCAAGGACCAGGTAATCAGGCTGAGGAAAGGAGGAGGCAAACTCACAAAGAGTGACCAGGAAGTATGTGATGAACTTAACAAAAGATTTAGAGAAGTATTCACGATATAGACATAAATGCTTCCAGCAATCCGTGGAGGTAGAGTGCACCAGCAGGTGCTGGACACAATACACATAACCATGGAGGAGGTGAAGAAACTGCTAGGTGAACTAGATACCTCAAAATCGGTGGGCCTAGATAACATATCTTCATGGGTTCTGAGAGAGGGAGCAGAGGAACTGTGTGTGCCGCTAGCTGCTATCTTCAATAAATCTAACGAAACTGGGCAATTGCCTGAGGCGTGGAAGACAGCAAATATATTTCCAATTTTTAAGTAAGGAGACAGGCAGAGTTAAACTACAGACCAGTGTCATTGACATGTATAGTACGTAAAGTCATGGAAAAGATTATCAGAAGAAGAGTGGTGGGGCACATTGAAAGAACTGGGCTCATTCATGACAATCAGCACGCCTTCAGAGATGGGAAATTCTGTGTCACAAATCTACTTGAGTTCTACGATATGGTAACAGAAGTAAGACAAGAAAGAGAGGATGGGTAGATTGCATCTTTCTGGACTGCAAGAAAGTTCTTGACACTCTACCATACAAGAAACTGGCTCAAAAATTAAAGGAGCAGGCAGGAATAGTAGGGAAAATAGTACAATAGATCAGGGAATACCTGACAGGAAGGAAACAACGAGTGATGGTATGTGATGAAGTGACGAGTGGAGTTCCACAAGGGTCAGTCCTAGGTCTGGTGCTGTTTCTTGAAAATATGAATGATATAATGGAAGGAATATATTCAGAAGCGTCGCTGTGCGCTGATGATGTGAAATAAATGAGGAAAACACAAGCAGGCAAGGATCAGCTAAGATTACAAGGGGATCTGGACAGGCGACAAGTCTGGTCCTACAAATGGCTCCTGGAGTTTAACCCCAGCAAGTGCAAAGTCATGAAGGTTGAAGAAGGACAAAGAAGACAGCAGATGGAGTACAGGTTAGGGGATCAAAGGCTGCAAACTTCAATTAAAAAAAGGATCTTGGGGTAAGCATTATAAGGGAAAGGGACGGGTAGTAGACGAGGGCATAGTCACTGGTAGGCAGGATTCCCCAGTGGAAGTACGTCATACCCGAGACACGGCTATGATCTACATCCAGATGTTGCACATGTCTAATTTTTCATTTTGTCGGAATTGTATAAACGTTCTTGTAGAACTTGTCAGATACTGTAACATCGCGGAATCTTGGTTCAGAGTACATCTACATAGCCTTTTTCACGGCTTCTACTGTAACTACTACTACTACTACTACTACTACTACTACTACTAATAATAATAATAATAATAATAATACTATTACTACTACTCCTCCTCCTCTTCCTCCTCCTACTACTACTACTATTACTACTACTACTACTACTACTACTACTACTACTACTACCACCACCACCACCACTAACCCGTGTCTCGGGTATAACCTATTTCCACTGGGGAATCCCGCCTACCAGTGACTATGCCCTCGTCTGCTACCCGTCCCTTTCACTTGTCGCTAGTATACAAGCACTAGCCTTCTTGCCTCTGCTCCAGAATCTTCACGACTACGGTGCTCTTCACACCAACTCCAAAGTTGAGGGACTGATTACCTCACCATTTGTATACAGTTCTTCTGTCTTCCAATTATGTCCATGAATTTGTATTGATAAAGCCACCGAATGGCGAAACGTCTACAGTAAAGATACCCAGATGTTGCATGTGTCTAATTTTTCAAGATAAAGTAGCGTGTACTACAAGAACAAGATAATGTGTGTACTACAACCAAAAGATAATGTAGTGTGTGCTACAACTTCAAAAGAAGGTAGTGTTCCCTACAACCACAAGTGAATGTAGCGTGTGTCACAACCACAAGTGAAGGCAGCGTGTGTCACAACCACAAGTGAAGGCAGCGTGTGTCACAACCACAAGTGAAGGTAGCGTGTGTCACAACAACAACTGAAGGTAGTATGTGTCACAACAACAAGTGAGGGTAGCGTGTGTCACAACCACTAGTGAAGGTAGCGTGTGTCACAACCACTAGTGAAGGTAGCGTGTGTCACAACAACAAGTGAAGGTAGCGTGTGTCACAACCAAAAGTGAAGGTAGCGTGTGTCACAACCACAAGTGAAGATAGCGTGTGTCACAACCACAAGTGAAGGTAGCGTGTGTCACAACCACAAGTGAAGGTAGCATGTGTCACAACCACAAGTGAAGGTAGCGTGTGTCACAACCACTAGTGAAGGTAGCGTGTGTCACAACCACTAGTGAAGGTAGCGTGTGTCACAACCACAAGTGAGGGTAGCGTGTGTCACAACCACTAGTGAAGGTAGCGTGTGTCACAACCACTAGTGAAGGTAGCGTGTGTCACAACCACTAGTGAAGGTAGCGTGTGTCACAACAACAAGTGAAGGTAGCGTGTGTCACACCCAAAAGTGAAGGTAGCGTGTGTCACAACCACAAGTGAAGATAGCGTGTGTCACAACCACAAGTGAAGGTAGCGTGTGTCACAACCACAAGTGAAGGTAGCATGTGTCACAACCACAAGTGAAGGTAGCGTGTGTCACAACCACAAGTGAAGGTAGCGTGTGTCACAACCACTAGTGAAGGTAGCGTGTGTCACAACCACAAGTGAAGGTAGCGTGTGTCACAACCACAAGTGAAGGTAGCGTGTGTCACAACCACTAGTGAAGGTAGCGTGTGTCACAACCACAAGTGAGGGTAGCGTGTGTCACAACCACTAGTGAAGGTAGCGTGTGTCACAACCACTAGTGAAGGTAGCGTGTGTCACAACCACAAGTGAAGGCAGCGTGTGTCACAACCACAAGTGAAGGCAGCGTGTGTCACAACCACAAGTAAAGGTAGCGTGTGTCACAACAACAAGTGAAGGTAGCGTGTGTCACAACCACTAGTGAAGGTAGCGTGTGTCACAGCCACAAGTGAAGGTAGCGTGTGTGTCAACCACAAGTGAAGGTAGTGTGTGTCACAACCACTAGTGAAGGTAGCGAGTGTCACAACCACAAGTGAAGGTAGCGTATGCCACAACCACAAGCGAAGGTAGCAAGTGTCACAACCACAAGTGAAGGTAGCGTGTGTGTCAACCACAAGTGAAGGTAGCGTGTGTGTCAACCACAAGTGAAGGTAGTGTGTGTCACAACCACAAGTGAAGGTAGCGTGTGTCACAACCACTAGTGAAGGTAGCGAGTGTCACAACCACAAGTGAAGGTAGCGAGTGTCACAACCACAAGTGAAGGTAGCGTATGTCACAACCACAAGTGAAGGTAGCGTGTGTCACAACCACAAGCGAAGGTAGCAAGTGTCACAACCACAAGTGAAGGTAGCGTATGTCACAACCACAGGTGAAGGTAGCGTGTTACAACCACTAGTGAAGGTAGCGAGTGTCACAACCACAAGTGAAGGTAGCGTATGTCACAACCACAAGTGAAGGTAGCGTGTGTCACAACCACAAGCGAAGGTAGCAAGTGTCACAACCACAAGTGAAGGTAGCGTATGTCACAACCACAAGTGAAGGTAGCGTGTGTCACAACCACTAGTGAAGGTAGCGAGTGTCACAACCACAAGTGAAGGTAGCGTATGTCACAACCACAAGTGAAGGTAGCGTATGCCACAACCACAAGTGAAGGTAGCGTATGCCACAACCACAAGTGAAGGTAGCGTGTGTCACAACCACTAGTGAAGGTAGCGTGTGTCACAACCACACGTGAAAGTAGCGTGTGTCACAACCGCAAGTGAAGGTAGCGTGTGTCACAACCACAAGTGAAGGTAGCGTGTGTCACAACCACAAGTGAAGGTAGCGTATGCCACAACCACAAGTGAAGGTAGCGTATGTCACAACCACAATTGAAGGTACCGAGTGTCACAACCACAAGTGAAGGTAGCGTGTGTCACAACCACACGTGAAGGTAACGTGTGTCACAACCGCAAGTGAAGGTAGCGTGTGTCACAACCACAAGTGAAGGTAGCATATGCCACAACCACAAGTGAAGGTAGCGTATGTCACAACCACAATTGAAGGTACCGAGTGTCACAACCACAAGTGAAGGTAGCGTGTGTCACAACCATAAGTGAAGGCAGCGTGTGTCACAACCACAAGTGAAGGTAGCGTGTGTCACAACCACAAGAGAAGGTAGCGTGTGTCACAACCACAAGTGAAGGTAGCGTGTGTCACAACCATAAGTGAAGGTAGCGTGTGTCACAACCACAAGTGAAGGTAGCGTGTGTCACAACCACAAGTGAAGGTAGCGTGTGTCACAACCACAAGTGAAGGTAGCGTGTGTCACAAACATAAGTGAAGGTAGCGTGTGTCACAACCATAAGTGAAGGTAGCGTGTGTCACAACCACAAGTGAAGGTAGCGTGTGTCACAACCACTAGTGAAGGTAGCGTGTGTCACAACCACTAGTGAAGGTAGCGTGTGTCACAACCACAAGTGAAGGTAGCGTGTGTCCCAACCACAAGTGAAGGTAGCGTGTGTCACAACCACAAGTGAAGGTAGCGTGTGTCACAACCACTAGTGAAGGTAGCGTGTGTCACAACCACTAGTGAAGGTAGCGTGTGTCACAACCACAAGTGAAAGTAACGTGTGTCACAACAAGAGGAAACCCCAACAACTAAATACTTTAGAACACCTCCCCTGAGGATGGTGGGAACATCCAAGGGATGGGTCAGGTAAATGGAGGAAGGCAGGGTGGCATCAGAACCATGGGAACGTTTGTTTTACAAAATCTATATAACAAAATGTTTTACAAAGAATAAAATTAACATAGAGTTAAACACAGCATAGTTTTATTTTATTTTGCTGTCCGAACGAGGACCACAAAATTAAATCGAACTCGGGAATCTAAGACATCTTAGTGCCTTCAAGCCTGATGTTAAGAAGCTGACGTCCCTGCACCAAGCACATCCATCTCATTAAAATTGTGAAGACTATGTAGTTACATATGAGAATAAAATTTACTCTTTCATATTGTTAAATAAATTGGTTTATAATGCTAATTTTTATTTGTGAAATAAAAAATCTTGTTTATAGTGTTAGATTAACTGTTGTTTCGAATTTTCAGTAAACCTAATAGCAAGAAAGAGGTGTGTTCGTACGTGTGTGTGTAAGGGGGGGGGGGAGCTAGGGATGTGGCCTGGAAGCAAACAGGAAATGAAAACAGGCAATCGCAAATATGTAATTACGTGCCACAGGTCGTTAGAAATGTGAAGAAAAAAGTTACTGAGAGGAGGAAGTATGTTAAAAAAAAAAAAAAAAAACACGAAAGGAAGGCAGATGAACCGACCAGACTTCACTTGGTATTCTACATACACTTGAGACTGAACTTCCAAACACATAGATGAGAGGGTGCCTGTCTATCATTCTCTGAACCCACCACATTGAGTGCTTCCGTAATGTTCAAGGGTTCTTGATCTAAGGAATCGGAGATGCTTTTCCCTTTTTATCCGATCCTTCCTATTTACTTCACATTTCCCAGCCGCTGTTGATACTGATTGGAATGATGTGGGTGAAGAGGTAATGGAAGGAAACTACATACTTAGATTGAAAAGTTGGTAAGGTTAATCACTCTCGAGATAAGAAATTAACGAAGCAAGTGTTGACAAGGAGCTTAATTTCTAATACTGCAGGTACAATTTAAGTGCATTTCAGTGTCTGCACACACACACACACACACACACACACACACACACACACACACATACAAACAGAGCACTGAAAAATTATGGAAGGAAAAGAACTCAGGAAAACAAGGAAATGAGAAGAACCAGAAACGAGTATACATGCGTAAGAGAGAATCAATGGCAATTTGAGAATGACAGAGCACTGAAAGCCACATCCCACCCAAAGTTGTTGTACAGCCATGTCAGGAGGAAGACAACAGTCAAGGATGAAGGAGGGATGGAGAGCTCACGAGGAATGGCTAAAAAGTCAGTGAGGTGCTCAGCAAGAGATTTAGGGAGCCATTCTCAAGAGGAGACAGGAAGGCTACCAGCAAACCGACGCGGTAGTGTGCGCCAACGAGCGTTGGACACAATACACACAACTGGGAAGAAGGTAAGGAAGCTGCTATGTGAGCTAGATATCTCGAAAGGAAAGGGACCAGTAATATCGTTTCTTGGGTCCTAGAAGAAACAGTTTCTTAGAAAGGAGACAGACAGGTGGCGTTACATTACAGACCAGTGTCACTGACTATATAGTGTGTAAAGTTTTGGATAAGATTTTCAGAAGAGTAGTGGGGCACCTATGAAGAAGTGGGTTTATACATGGCAACCAGTACGTTTTTAGGGATGGAAAATCCTGGCACAAGCCTACTGGAGATCTACTACAAGGTAACACAAGTATGACAGGAAAGAAAGGGGTGGGTTGATTGCATTTTCTTGGACTGGTACAAAAGCTAGAGGAGTAGACAGGAATAATAGGAAAAACACTGCAATGGATCAAGGTACACATGACAGGAAGAAAACGAGTGATGGCCCTTGATGGGTGTCAGAATGGGCGCATGTAACAAGCGAGGCTCCACAGGGATCAGAACAAGGACCGGTGGTGTACCTGTTCGCAGATGACGTGAAACTAATGAGGAACATACAAGCAGACAATGGATCAGGAAAGGCTATAAATGGATCTGGACAGATTGCAGGTCAGGTCTGACTAAATGTTCCTAAAGTTTAACCCCAGCAAGTGGAAAGGTATGAAATTTTGGAAAGGGCAAAGAATACTGCAGACAGAGTATAGACGCGGGGGAAGAGGACGGGGAGGCAAAGGCTGCAAACCTCACGTATGGAAAAGAACTATAGGGTGAGTATCATACCGAGCACATCCCCTAAGGCGCATATCAACCAGAAAACTGTTGCAGCATATGATTATCTGGCAAATCGAAGAATAGCTTTTCGTCATCTAAATAAGGAGTCACATCACTGTACACCGTGTATGTCAGGACCATATTGGAGTATGCGGCACCAGTATGGAACCGACTCCTGGCTAAGCATGTCAAGAAATTCGAAGAAGTGTGGAGGTTTGCAGAGAGAGACTAGTCCCTGAGTTAAGAGGAGTGTCCTGTGAGGTGAGGTTAAAAGAACTCTACCTGATGTCACCAGAGGACAGGAGGACTAAGTAGATATGATAACGATGTACAAAATACTGAGAGGAAGTGAAAAAGTGAATAGGGAAAGACTGTTCGAGAGATGGGAAATGCGAACGCGAAGGCACAGCTGGAGGTTGAAAACTCATATGAGCGATAGGGATCTTAGGAAGTATTTCTTCAGCCTTAGAGTAGGTTGAAAGTGGAACGAACTGTAGAGTGAAGTGGCTAAGGCATGATTCATACATAGTTTTAGAAAGAGGTACGATAAGACTATCGAAGTCAAGAGGGAGCTAACCTAGTAGCAAGTAGAGAATAGACGGAACCAGGAGTTGTGACTCGACCTTTGCAACCACATACACGTGAGTATACATGTCCACACACTGGTCAGCTGATATGTACAGAGCTGAATGACCTCATAACATAGGTGCTTCAGTTACCTATTTATGCTGAAATGAGAGGAAGATATTGCAACCTGTTAAGTGAAACCTGAAAAATGAAGAAATTTATGAAGCCAATTTATAAAGTCAATTTATCAAGGAAGATGACCTGAGGAGGAAGTATGAGAAGGTGAGTGGGTGGATATGGACCTGAGGAGGAAGTATGAGAAGGTGAGTGGGCGGATATGGACCTGAGGAGGAAGTATGAGAAGGTGAGTGGGCGGATATGGACCTGAGGAGGAAGTATGAGGTGAGTGGGCGGATATGGACCTGAGGAGGAAGTATGAGGTGAGTGGGCGGATATGGACCTGAGGAGAAATTATGAGAAGGTGAGTGGGCGGATATGGACCTGAGGAAGAAGTATGAGAAAAAGAATGGAAGAAAAACATTAGAGATTTTGCAAATAGATGGTGTAAAGGAATAAAAACTAGCTATGTAAAGAGTGGAATGGAATAGAAGGTAGCTACCAAAGCAAAGGTATACAGCTTAGAATAGGACCTAATAGAATTGAGGAAGGAAGTGAAGGAGATGAAAGGTATGAGGAATGAGGTGGAGGCAGAAGTATCAGCAGGGAAATTACAGAAGGAAATGTAGAGGGAATAAACAAGACCTTTGCGAAAAGGGCGCCATCAAGCATTGAACACGATATATATGACAAGAGAAGAAAGAAGGAACATACTGTTTGAGCCAAATCCCTCCGGGCGTCCTGAAAGAAGGAGCGGAATTGCTGTTTGACCTACCAGCCATAATTTTCCACACCTTTGACACCTGTAAGAGGTATGGAAGACTGCAAATATTGTCTTAAAATCTAAGAAAGAGGACTGGTAGGTAGCATTAAACTACAAGTCAGCATCGCTGACATGCACCGCATATAAGGATACGGAGAAGATTTTTAGGAAAAAAACAAATTCATGAACAACAACCAGTATGGCATTAAATTCGGTAAATATATCTCAAGAACCTACGAGAGTTCTACGAGAGTTCTACGAAAGTGATGTAGGAAAGAGAGAAATATGCAGATTCCATATTTTTGGACATTAGAAAAAGCTTTAGACACAGTATTGAACAAGAGAACGGGCCAAAAGCTAGAGGAGCAGGCAGTAATTAGAAGGAAGGCACTATAATGGATAAAGGAATACTCAACAGAAAGGCAACAACGAGTGATTGTCCAACACAAGGTGTTGGAAAGGGTTTATGTGATGATTGGTGTTCCAAAAGGATCAGTACCGGTACTGGTACTAACTCTTGTGTGCATGAAGAAAATTGATGAAAAAGATAGACATAAGTATTTCTGATCGCTGATGGTGTCAAACTAATGACTAGAATATAAACAGATGAAAACAAGGGAAGACTAGAAATGGACCTGGACAGGCAGAAGGTATGAACTGCAAGTGGCAATGAAAAATTATGAAAATGGGGCTAGGCGAAGAAGACCTTAAATGGAATACAAGTTCTAAGAGCAAAGGCTGCAAACCTCCGTGAAGAACAATCTATGGATGAGCTTTGTACTGAAAACATCGTCTGATGCGCATTTCAGCCGAATAACTGTTGCAGCAAACACGTGTCTGGCTAATATAAAATTCGCTTTCAGGAATTTATGTAAGGACTCATTGGCAACACTATATGTACCATATGTCAGGCCAATATTGGAGTATGCAATGTCAATATAAAACCCACACCTGATCATGCATATCAAGAAACTGAAGAAAGTGTACAGAATAGTCCTGGAGTTACTGTAAGAGGTATGAGGTATGAGTAAAGATTAAGGGAGCTAAATCTGATGACAGAAAGACTAAAGAGTAATATGATAACGACATACAAATTGCTGAGAGGAATTGATAGGGTGGACAGGGACCGAGTGATCGAGATGCGGGTAGGAACACGAGAACACAGCTGGAGGTTGAATATAAAGATGAGACACACGGATGTTAGGAGGTATTTCTTCAGCTTTAGAGTAGTCAAGTAGTGGAACGACCTGGAGAATGGAGCAACAGAGGAAGGATCCAGCAAGGAGGTGGGGCCAGTAACTGAGAATCGATCCCTGGAGCCACACACACAGGGACTAGATATAAGACTCTGTTCCTACAACCACATATAGGTAAGTACATAGAGGAAGGTAAGTAAACACACACACATACACACGCACACACACGCACACGCACACAGGAGCTCGGACTCGGACTCGGGCCAGGAGCTCGGACTCGACCCCCGCAACCTCAACTAGGTGAGTATACACACACACACACACACACACACACACACACACACACACACATACACACATGCACACATACACACAGAGCCAGGAGCTGAGAAAACCCTCATATACTACCTACAGGGTGTTTTAAACCGATGGACCCGATTTGAAATTCAACTATCGTTGAAATTGGGCCCATCCTTTTGAAGCACCCTGTATAATGGAGACTAAACTCTCAAAGATAATAACAAACGCTGTATTCCCAGAGGGTTACCAAATACTAAAAAAGGACAAGACAGCTAAAGGCAGAGGAGTGGTGGTAGGAGTTATGGTCAGAGATCACTGGAGGCTTGAGGGCCTCAGGCCTATTCCTACCCTTGTTCCTTTATTTATTGTTCTATTTTTATATTTTCTTGCTGAAGATATGTCTATATGGGAACATAACAATGCATAAGATTCGTTGTTATAGCCTTGAAAACAAAAATTAAAAATAAAGTGCAGCTTTTTTTTTTATACATGTGTGTTTTGGGAAAATTGGACATAGGAAGTGTTGCAGATAAATGCACACAATTAAAAATAGTTTATTTGAATTCTCCATATTCCCAAAAATACGAAAATGGAGCATTTAATATTTAAAAATTATTTTTTTTCCTTTAAAATTTTCAGTAAAACAATTAACAAGAATATAAAACACTTTGCGAGTGAATTTGGTGAAAGTTTGACTATAGGATTAAATAATGACATTTTGTATATGAAAGAATTCTTTTGAGTGCTCAAAAATTAATGAAGCTACACATAGAGATAATCTAATAGCTTTGAGATAATCGCGGTTAAAGAAATCTTGTGTTTTGTGTCTTCAAAGGATCATAATTTTTTTTCTAATCACCCAATTTTATCTCGCTTACATAATAATGATTTTTAAATGTTAAACAAGGAAATAATTAACAAGAGTTGAACTATGCACACAACACGAAACAGTGAGAAATGTTGTATTATTCTGAACGCAAAATTGTTTTCCGGTGAAATTCGAAATTTCTGATGACTCGTCTTAGAAAAAATCGAAGAGAATTTAAACAACAAAATATTCCTTAAGTTATGAACTATTTTCTAAACAAAAAAACAACAAATCTATTTTTATATCATGTTATTTTAACCTGATATAAGGCCTCGTTCTTTGGAAACTTGGAAAAGGGAGTGTTAAAAGATTACACAAACTTAGTGCCATATATGGATATCTGGAGAGACAAAAGTAACAATAGCAGTGATTAAATAATCCTTCAGTAAGAAGTAGAAGACCAAGGTGCGAGTATGATCATAATAACAAGACAATGATTCACGTACTGGAAACAGTGGCTCAGAGGGCAAAAAGAAATAAAGCTATATTCTGAGTATTAGGAGACTTCGACCACAAGGAGAGTAAGTGAGAAAACTGGAAGCCCCAGGGAGGAACAGAAACAGGAAGACCAAAATTTATGGTAATATTTACGATGAAGGAAGGCGGGGTAGGAAAGGTTGGAGGGACGGGGTAAAGGAGGTTTTGTGTGCGAGGGGCTTGGACTTCCTGCGAGCGTGTGTGTGCGTGTTAGGTTGGAGTGGAGACAAATGGCTTTAGGACTTGACGTGTTGTTGGAGTGTGAGCAAGGTAACATTTATGAAGGGATCCAGGGAAACCGGCAGGCCGGACTTAAGTCCTGGAGGAGGGTAGTACAGTGCCTTTGCTCTTTAGAAGGCGTGTTAATGTTGCAGCTTTATTATTGCAGTTTCAGCACGCCTCTGGTAAGACAGCGATGGAGTAAATGATGATGAAAGTTTTTCTTTTTCGCGCCAACCTGCCTTGGTGGGAAACGGCCGATGTGTTAATAAATTTTTTTTTGAAAAATCTTCTGAACCAAAATGTGAAGGAAACAACAAGAGTGAAGGAAGGTGAGCCAGGGATACTTAATTTTATTTTTACAGAAAATTAATATAATATAGCAAAAATTAATTATGTGTTAGTAAACTCTGAATACCTGTTGGAAAGAGGAATCGAGAAAAAATGGAAAGAAGCAAGTAACAGAAAATGGCACTGGGACTATGATGGCATAAGAATTTTTCTGAAAAGTGGAATAGGGAGGGGAACTTGAGGTAAAAGAGTAAAATTGTCAAGAGGCATAGATGAAATTCATACCAAGCATGAAGAAAAGAAGCAGGAAAAAAACAAAGAGAGACCATTTTTTAATCATGAATACAGAGAGGCGAAGGGAAGAGACAAGGGCAGAAAGCCGAAAGACAAACAGGAGAGCTAGAAATGATCGTGCAAGAATAAAAAGAGAGGCTGAAAGAGAGTTTGAAAATGATATAGCATCAAGACGAAAACAGAACCAAAGTTACTTCACAGCCACATAAGTAAAAACAGAAGGAGCGAGTGACAAGGCTGAAGAAAAGCAAGAGGTACTAACAGAGAATGACAAAGAAGTATGTGAAATTCTTAGCAAAAGATTCAAAGAGGTTTTCACAGATGAAAGTGCAGATCTGTCGGAACGCAACGTAGACAGAAGATATCAACATGTACTGAAGAAAGTATCAACACAACATAAGAAGAAGTGATGAGATTCCTACAAGAGCTGGCTCTAACATAAGCAATGTGACCAGATTATATATCTCCACGGGTGCTGAGAGAAGGGAGAAACAACTTTGTGATCCTATAGCAAGAGTATTCGAAGACTTTCTTCATTCAGGACAGCTGGTAGAAAATTAGAAAATGGCAAATGTCATTCCTACACACACACACACACACACACACACACACACACATATATATATATATATATATATATATATATATATATATATATATATATATATATATACACACATACACACACATATATATATATATATATATATATATATATATATATATATATATATATATATATATATATATATATATATACACAAACACACACATATACACACACACATACACACACACACATGGTGGGGACTCGCAGGAACCAAGGATCAGATGAGAATGGTTCTGGTAGGGAGGAGTGGATGGAGGAGCAGTGGAAAAGGATGGAACAAGAGTGGGAGAGAAAATTAGGAGAGCTTTCTGAAAAAATGGAGAAAGAGCTCTCTGTGAAATTGGAGAAGGAGACAAAGAATTCGGAGGCACAAGTCGAAACTGCAGTAGCCAAGATAAGGGTCCTAGAAGTTGAGATAAATAGGCTGAAGCGAGTTACAGGGGCAGTGACCAGAGAAGACACAGCATGTGAAGCTGCGAGGCCGAACAGGAAGGAAGGAATTATGAATTATGCTAAGGTCATATCAGCCTGCCAAGGAGGACCAAGGAGTGAAAGGGAAGAACAGCTGGTTGCAGATGGAGAGGGTGATAGATCGAATGCTGAGGCACAACCATGCTATCAAGAGCCACTGGAAAAATCAAGGGAGAAACTGACCACATACAGGCAGGATCCAGAGTCACAGAGGGTGAGGCAATGGGAGGAGGAAAGGGCAAAATCAGTGTTTATCCATGGGCTTCAGGAGAGAGAGGAAAGGACACACACTGAAAGGCAGCTGGAAGAAAGAAAGGAGATTGAGAAAATCATCACGGAAATAGGTGAAGAGATGGACGAGATTGTAAATTTTCTGAGAATAGGGGGGTACTCGAAGGGGAGAAACCGACCAATCAAGCTGATTCTCAGGACGGAAACAGTGCGGAACAGGATCCTTCAAGAGAAACCACGATTGAAATACTCGGAAGAGTACAAGAGGGTGTTCCTAGACAGAGACAGAACAAAATCAGAACGAAAGCAGCTGAGGGAGAGGACAAAAAAGCGAAAGGAGCTAGGAAAAGAGACAAGGATGGAATCAGCAGAGGTCAGTCAGAGCAGAACAGAACAGCAAGGGCAAGCACACACACAACTATTCTCAGAACCATACAACCTATCACACCATCCCAACACACACTACAGTCCATACCCACAGCCTCCACCCAACACCGAGCTATAGAATCCCACAGTATGCCACCAGGTCTCCCACCCTCACAGGCCCCCCAAACCACAGTGTTGGAAAGGAAACTGAAGGTATGGTACACAAAGGCTGATGGAATAACAAATAAGTGGGAGGAGTGGCATGAAAGAGTCAAAGAAGCATCACCGGACATCATAGCTCTCACAGAAACCAAGCTTACAGGTATGATAACAGATGCCATCTTTCCAACGGGATGCCAAATCCTGAGGAAAGACAGAGGGAACAGGGGGGGTGGAGGAGTGGGATTGCTGATCAAAAATCGCTGGAATTTTGATGAGCTGGAGAGAGGAGACAGCGGAGAAGAAAGTGATTACATAGCGGGATCGCTTCACTCTGGAGGTCCCAAGGTGGTAATAGCAGTGATGTATAACCCACCGCAGAACAGCAGGAGGCCAAGGCAAGAGTACGACGAGAGCAATAGAGCGATGGTTGACACACTGGCTAGAGTGGCCAGAAGAGCTCATGCATGCAGGGCAAAGCTCCTGATCATGGGTGACTTTAACCACAAGGAGATCGATTGGGAGAACTTGGACCCGCATGGGGGCCAAGATACATGGAGGGCTAAGATGATGGAGGTGGTACTGGAAAACTTCATGTGCCAACACGTAAGGGACACTACAAGAGAGAGAGGAGAGGATGAACCAGCAAGGCTGGACTTAGTATTCACCTTGAATAGTGCAGATATCGAGGACATCACATATGAAAGACCCCTTGGGGCCAGTGACCATGTGGTTTTAAGCTTCGAATACACAGTAGAGCTACAAGTGGAGGGAGAAGCAGGAAGGCCAGGACGAATGAAGCCAAACTACAAGAAAGGGGATTACATAGGAATGAGGAACTTCCTGAACGGGGCTCAGTGGGACAGAGAACTGGCAGGGAAGCCAGTTAATGAGATGATGGAATATGTAGCAACAAAATGCAAGGAGGCTGAGGAGAGGTTTGTACCCAAGGGTAACAGGAATAATGAAAAAGCCAGGATGAGCCCATGGTTTACCCAAAGGTGCAGGGAGGCAAAAACCAAGTGTGCTAGGGAATGGAAGAAATATAGAAGGCAAAGGACCCAGGAGAATAAGGAGAGCAGTCGTAGAGCCAGAAACGAATATGCACAGATAAGAAGGGAGGCTCAAAGACAATATGAAAACGACATAGCAGCGAAAGCCTAATCTGACCCGAAACTGTTGTACAGCCACATCAGGAGGAAAACAACAGTCAAGGACCAGGTAATCAGGCTAAGGAAGGAAGGAGGAGAGACAACAAGAAATGACCGTGAAGTATGTGAGGAACTCAACAAGAGATTCAAAGAAGTGTTCAAAGAGGAGACAGAAGGGGCTCCAGAAAGACGGAGAGGTGGGGCACACCACCATGTGCTGGACACAGTGCACACAACCGAGGAAGAAGTGAAGAGGCTTCTGAGTGAGCTAGATACCTCAAAGGCAATGGGGCCAGATAACATCTCCCCATGGGTATTGAGAGAGGGAGCAGAGGCGCTATGTGTACCCCTAACAACAATATTCAATACATCTATCGAAACAGGGAGATTGCCTGAGGCATGGAAGACAGCAAATGTAGTCCCAATCTTTAAAAAAGGAGAGAGACATGAAGCATTAAACTACAGACCAGTGTCACTGACGTGTATAGTATGCAAAATCATGGAGAAGATTATCAGGAGAAGAGTGGTGGAACACCTAGAAAGCAACGATCTCATCAACAGCAGCCAACATGGTTTCAGGGACGGGAAATCCTGTGTCACAAACCTACTGGAGTTCTATGACATGGTGACAGCAGTAAGAGAAGAGAGAGAGGGGTGGGTGGATTGCATTTTCTTGGACTGCAAGAAGGCGTTTGACACAGTTCCACACAAGAGATTGGTGCAAAAACTGGAGGACCAATCAGGGATAACAGGGAAGGCACTACAATGGATCAGGGAATACTTGTCAGGAAGACAGCAGCTAGTCATGGTACGTGGCGAGGTGTCAGAGCGGGCACCTGTGACCAGCGGGGTCCCACAGGGGTCAGTCCTAGGACCAGTGCTGTTTCTGGTATTTGTGAACGACATGACGGAAGGAATAGACTCTGAGGTGTCCCTGTTTGCAGATGACGTGAAGTTGATGAGAAGAATTCACTCGATCGAAGACCAGGCAGAACTCCAAAGGGATCTGGACAGGCTGCAGACCTGGTCCAGCAATTGGCTCCTGGAGTTCAATCCCACCAAGTGCAAAGTCATGAAGATTGGGGAAGGGCAAAGAAGACCGCAGACGGAGTACAGTCTAGGGAGCCAGAGACTGCAAACCTCACTCAAGGAAAAAGATCTTGGGGTGAGTATAACACCAGGCACATCTCCTGAAGCGCACATCAACCAAATAACTGCTGCAGCATATGGGCGCCTAGCAAACCTCAGAACAGGCACCACTGTGACCACAAATGCAAGTTTTTACTGACGAATCTCCAGCTAGCGTGGCCGTGACGAACTCTAGCTCGTGAGTCATGTTGACGGCAATGAAGGGACTTGAGCTAGAGTTCGTCACGGCCACGCTAGCTGGAGATTCGTCTGTAAAAACTTGCATTTGTGGTCACAGTGGTTCCTGTGCTAACCTTCCTATGGTGTAGAAATATACCCAGTTGGACGAATCTTATTGTGGCTAGCTGGTCTAGTGGCTAACGCGACGGGCTGGAGTTTTGAGACTCTCTGACCGTGGGTTCAATCCCGGCCGGGGTATGGTAGGTCACTCTCCCTGATCCGTGAGCTTTATCATACCTCTCCTTAAAGCTATGTATGGATCCTGCCTCCACTACATCGCTTCCCAAACTATTCCACTTACTGACTATTCTGTGGCTGAAGCAATACTTCCTAAGATCCCTGTGATTCATCTGTGTCTTCAACTTCCAACTGTGTCCCCTTGTTGCTGTGTCCCATCTCTGGAACATCCTGTCTTTGTCTACCTAGTCAATTCCTCTCAGTATTTTGTATGTGTGTGTGTGTGTGTGTGTGTGTGTGTGTGTGTGTGTGTGCGCGCGCGTGTGTGTGTGTGTGTGTGTGTGTGTGTGTGTGTGTGTATGTGTGTGTGTGTGTATATATATGGTGTATGTATGGTTTGTTTGCAATCGTGTCATTACGATTTCGTGAGTCAGAGTGACCTAGTAGCGATCAGTGAAGAGGCGGGGCCAGGAGCTTGGACTCGACCCCTGCAACCTCAACTAGGTGAGTAAAACTAGGTAGGTGAGTACACACACACACACACAAACCACATGACTCTCTAACCCACAGAACCACCAGATCCTACAAGAATCAAGCACCTAACAGAGCTAGGTGTTTTACCTTGATCCGAGGACATACAGTGGTGTGGGTGCCTCTGAGCTAATTTCATTCTAATCCCCGTTTGGTGTACTGCTTGTGGAGGCTAGTACACCTGTGGGTTAGAGTGTCATGTGATTTTCGCTCACCATGAGGCAGGCCAAAACGACATGGGTTCGAGTCCTTGGCTAGTCGTAGTGTTGTTATTGATTAAATGCCACTCGTTCATGGTTATAATATTATAAAATACTGCTTGTGTAGGCTAGTACACCAAACGAGGAGTAGAATGAAATTATCTAAGAGGCACCCACACCACCGTATGTCCTCGAATCAAGGTAAAATACCTAGCTCTTCTAGGTGCTTGATTCTTGTAGGATTTGGTAGTACTGTGGGTTAGAGTGTCATGTGATTTTCGCTCACCATGAGTCGGGCCAAAACGACATGGGGTTGAGTCCTTGGCTAGTCGCAGCGTTGTTATTGATTAAATACGACTTGTTCGTAGTTACAGAAATATAAAATACTGCTTGTCAAGGCTAGTACACCAAACGGGAAGTAAAACGAAATTAGCTCAGAGGCACCCACACCACTGTATGTACACGGATCAAGGTAAAATACTTAGCTCTGCTGGGTGCTTGATTCTTGTAGGATTTGGTGGTCTTGTGGCTTAGAGCGTCATGTGATTTTCGTTCACCATGAGGCAGGCCAAAACGACATGGGTTATATATATATATATATATATATATATATATATATATATATATATATATATATATATATATATATATATATATATATATATATATATATGTGTTATATATATGTGTGTGTGTGTGTGTGTGTGTGTGAATGTGATTGTGTGTGTGTGTGTGTGTGTACTTACCTAATTGCTCACCTAATTGTGGTTGCAGGGGTCGAGACTTAGCTACTGGCCCCGCCTCTTCACTGATCGGTACTAGGTCCTCTCTCTCCCTGCTCCATGAGTTTTATCATACTTCGTCTCAAAGCTATGTATGGTCCCTGCCTCCACTACATCACTTGCTAGACTATTCCACTGCCTGACAACTCTATGACTGAAGAAATACTTCCTAACATCCCTTTAACTCATGTGAGTCTTCAACTTTCAATTGTGACCCCTTGTTTCTGTGTCCCCTCTCTGGAGCATCCTGTTTCTGTCCACCATCTCTATTTCTCACAGTATTTTGTAAGTCGTTATCATGTCTCCCCTAACCCTCCTCTCCTCCAGGTTCGTCAGGCCGATTTCCCTTAATGTACCTTCGTAGGACATTCCCCTTAGCTCTGGTACTAGCCTTGTTGCAAACATTTGCACTTTCTATAATTTCTTAGCGTGCTTGACTAGGTGTGGGTTTCAAACTGGTGCTGCATACTCCAGTATGGGCCTGACGTACACGGTGCACAGTGTCGTGAACAATTCCTTACTAAGGTATCGGGACGCTATTTTCAGGTTTGAAAGGCGCCCATATGCTGCAGCAGTTATCTGGTTGATATGTGCTCCCGGAGACGTGCTCGGTGTTATGGTCACTCCAAGATCTTTCTCCTTGAGCGAGATTTACAGTGTTTGGCCACCTAGCCTATACTCTGTCTGCAGTCTTCTTTGCCCTTTCCCGATCTTCATGACTTTGCATTTGGCAGGGATTAATTCGAGTAGCCAGTTGCTGGATCACGTGTCCAGCCTGTCCATGTCACTTTGTAGTCTTGTCTGATACTCATCTGATTTGATTCTTCTCATTAACTTCACATACTCTGCAAACAGGGACACTTCTGAGTCTCTCCCTTCCGTCATGCCATTCACATATACCAAGAACAGCACTCTCCTAGGACTGATCACTGTGGGACCCCGCTCGTTACAGGCTCCCACTGTGATACCTCATCATGTTCCATGACTCGCTGTTGCGTTCTTGTCAGGTATTCTCTGATCCATTGCGGTGCCCTTCCTGTTATACGTGCCTGATCCTCAAGCTTCTGCGCTAATCTCCTGTGGGGAGATGTGTCGAAGGCCTTCTTGTAGTCCAAGAATATGCAGTCAACTCACCCCTCTCTCTCATGTCTTACTTCTGTTACCTTGTCATGAAACTCCAGTAGGTTTGTGACACAGGATTTGCTTCCATGAATCCATGCTGGTTGTCTTTTATAATCTTTTTCTATTCCAGGTGCTCCACAACTCTCCTCCTGATAATCATCTCCATGACTTTGCATACTATACACGTCAGTGACACTGGTCTATAATTTAGTGCCTCGTTTCTTTCTCCTTTCTTAAAAATGGGGACTTCATATGCCGTCTTCTATACCTCAGGTATTTGCCCAGTGTCAAGGGATGTGTTGGAGATTGTCGTTAGTGGCACACACACACAGTATCTCTGCTCCTTCTCTAAAGACCCATGGGGAGATGTTGTCCGGTCCCATCGTCTTTGAGGTATCAAGGTCTTTTAGCAGCTTCTTCACCTCCTCCTCGGTTGTGTGTACGTCATCCAACACTTGTTGGTATAACCATTGCTGGTGTCCCCCTCTGTGCTATCTTTCCAGTCCTTCCTGTCACCATTGTAAATACTTCCTTAAATCTCGTGTTGAGCTCCTCACATACCTCTTGATCGTTTCTTTTGAATTCTTCACTTTCTTTCCTCAGCCTGATCGCCTGGCCTTCGACTGTTGTCTTCCTCCTAATGTGGCTATACAGCAGTTTCGGTTCAGACTTGACTTTCGACGCTATGTTTTTTTTCGTACTGTCGCTGGGCCTTCTTATCTGTGTATACTCGTTTTTGGCTCTTCGATTAATCTCCTTATTTTCCTGGGTCCTTTGCATTCTGCATTTTTTTCACTCTCTAGTGCACTTAGTTTTTGCCTCCCTACACCTTTGGGTAAACCAAGGGCTCGTTCTGGTCTTCCCATTATTTCTGTTGCCCTTGGGAACAAATTTTTCTTCTGCCTCCTTGTATTTTGTTGTTACGTATTTCATCATTTCATTTACTGTCTTTCCTACCAGTTCTCTGTCCCACTGGACCTCATGCAGGAAGTTCCTCATACCTGTGTAGTCTCCCCTTTCGTAGTTTGGCTTTCCCCATTCAACTCCTGTTACCTTCTCCACTTGTAACTCTACTATGTATTCAAAGCTAAGAAGCACGTGATGACTAGCTCCAAAGGGCCTCTCATATGTGACGTTTTCAATGTCTGAACTGCTCAGGGTAAACACGAGGTCCAGTCATGCTGGTTCATCCTCCCCTCTCTCTTTGGCAGTGCCCCTAACATGTTGACGCATGATTTTTCCGGTACCACATCCATCATCTTGGCTCTCCAAGTTTCGGGACCCCATGTGGCTCCAGGTTTTCCCACTCGATTTCCCTGTTGTTGAAATCGCCCATAACCAGTAACTTTGCTCTGCTCGAGTGAGCTCTTCTTGCCACTTCAGCCAGTGTGTCCACCATCGCTCTGTTCTCTTCGTATTCCTCTCCTGGCCTCCTGCAGTTCTGTGGTGGGTTATACGTCACTGCAATGACTGCCTTATGTTCCCCAGACCGAATTGTACCTACTATGTAATCCCTTTCTCTAATCACGTCCATGCCTTCCATTTCCTCAAATCCCCATCGGTTTTTAATGAGCAGTGCAACCCTTCCTCCCCCTCTGTTCCCTCTGTCGTTCCTCAGGATCTGATATCCTGGTGGGAAGATTGCATATGTTATTGTCTCAGTGAGTTTCGTTTTTGTGACTGCTATGATATCTGGGGACTTCTCTTTGATTCTTTCATGCCACTCCTCATATTTATTCATTATTCCATCCGCATTCGTGTACTAAACCTTCAACTTCTTTTCTGACAATGTATTCCTGGGAGAATATTGGGGTTGAGGGAGTGGGAGTCCTGATGGGGGCCTATGGGGGGTTGTGGTGAGGGTGGGGTTTGTGATGTGGGGGTGGGGGCAGAGTGCCCACAGGGGGTTGCTGTAGGGGTGGGACAGAGGGAACAGTGTGTGGGTTTTGGTTTAGATTGTTCAGTTGCTCTGGGGTTGTTGTGGTTGGATTCTTTCTGTGAGTGTTGCTGGAGTAGGGTGTGTTTGCTCTTCCACCTGGGTCTGGGTTCTTGTGCTCGTCTTCATCATTGCCTGTCGTTCCTCCTTTCGTCTTTGTACTCTCTCTTTCAGTATCGTCCTTTCTTCTTGTGTTCTGTCTCGATCGAGGTGCACTCTCCAGTACTCCGGTTTGTCCCTAAGTCGTGCTTTCTCCTGCAGGATCCTGGTTCGAGCTGATTCTACCTTGAAAATTACTTTGACAGGCCGTTTTCTTCCACTTCCAAACCACCCAATTCTCAGAAAATTTGTCACCTGGGTCATGTCACCCTCGCCTATTGCTTTCAAGACACCCTCAATCACTTTTTTCTCCTCCTGTTTTCCTTCATCGTAGGTTCCCCCTTCAACTTCCTGGAGCCCGTAGACAAAAACTGACCTCTTCCTTTCCTCTTCCCACTGTGCCTCTGCCTCTCTTTGCATCCTCTGAGGTGTTTTAGTTCCTTCCATTGAAACGTTCCTTCCTTCAATCCCTGCCCTGGCTGAAGCCCCTATGCTCAGTGAACTGTCTTGCTCAGCTGTTCCTAGCCATTGCAGTTGTCTGTTAGTGTCTCTTCATTGTTTTTATACCTCTCCTTTGTTCTTAGTGTGCTCCTCGTCTTTTCCTGGGCCCCACGTGGGTCTGATAGGGCCATCGCATATGGAATAGCTCCTGTTCTCCCTACAGTCCCCTTGTCTATGACTGATATAGAAGTTCCTTATGTCATGTCTGTACTGTCCTTTGTCTCTTTAAGCTGCTTCAGGTTTTTTAGTTCCTCTTCTATGCACTGTATCTTAGCTTGTATCCTCCACTTCCTACTCTCTTCATGTATCCTCTCCTCCATTTTCTTGCCAACCTCTTCTAGCTTCCGTCCCCACTCACTCTTCCTCCCTTTTTGTGAGCTCTCCCTCCCAATCTTCCCTTCCCAGGTTGTTCCCTCCCAGGTTCATCCACCAGACTCCTGATTCTCCGCCCCCTTGTGTGTGTGTGTGTGTGTGTGTGTGTGTGTGCGTGTATGTGTGTGTGTGTGTGTGTGTGTGTGTGTGTGTGTGTGTGTGTGAGTGTGTGTGTGTGTGTGTGTGTGTGTGTGTGTGTGTGTGTGTGTGTGTGTGTGTGTGTGTGTGTGTGTGTGTGTGCAGTGCCTAATAAACGAAATTGTCCAGTTTAGAACATTTGACAAGGGTTCACTTTGATGAATAAACCGAAAGAAAATTTGATTTTGCCATACATCAGCAGAAATCGATCTGAGCATAACGAAAAAAATATGTATCATAGATTTAATGGAATACTGAATACATTTAATCTGACTAAAGATGTATATAGCCACAAAGGTGGCAGTAAACTATTGCAAAGAACTATAGACCGATAGCGCTTATATCCCATATCAAATTAATCTTTAAAAGGGTTCTAAGAAGCAAGATCGCCAACCACCTAGATACCCATCATTTACACAACCCAGGGCAACACGGGTTTAGAGCAGGTCGCTCCTGCCTGTCCCAGCTACTGGAGCACCATGACAAGGTCCTGAATGCTGTAGAGGATAAACAAAATGCAGATGTAGTATACACAGACTTTGCAAAATTTTTCGACAGGTGTGACCATGGTGTAATAGTGCACAAAATGCGTGATAAAGGAGTAACAGGAAAAGTTGGTAGATGGCTCTATAACTTCCTAACAAATAGATCACATAGAGTAATAGTAAACAGAGGCAGTTACATTGGAAAGTTCTGTTCCACCGAGCACAGTACTTGCTCCCATCCTATTCCTCATCCTCATATCCTTCCTGTCTTCCTTTGCGGATGACACCCGAATTCCCATGCCAGTGTCGTCCAACGAAGACACCGCAAGACTCCAAGCGGACATCAACCAAATCTTTATATGGACCGCAGAAAACAATTTGAAGTTCAGTGAAAAGAAATTTCAACCACTCAGTTATGGAAAGGTTGAGGAAATTAAAACTGTATCAGGATATACAACAACTTCTAACTACTCAATAGAGCATAAAACTAATGTGAAGGACCTTGGAGTAATAATGTCAGAGGATCTCACCTTCAAGGAACACAACAATGAATCTACCCCATCTGCTTGAAAAATGATAGGATGGATAATGAGAACCTTCAAAAACAGGGACACGAAGCCCATGATGATTCTCTTAAAATCCCTTGTTCTCTCTAGGCTGGAATACTGCTGTACATTAACTGCCCCCTTCAAGGCAGACGAAATTGCTAACCTAGAGAATGTACAGAGAACTTTCATGGCACATATAAGTACAATATAGCTCCTAAGTTACTGGGAACGGTTGAAGTCCCTTGATTTGTATTCAATGGAACGCAGGCGAGAAAGATACACGACAATATACACTTGGAATATCTTAGAGGGATTAGTATCGAACCTGCACAAGAAAATCACTCCCTACGAAAGCAAAAAACTCGGCAGGAGATGCAACATTTCCCCAATGAAAAGAAGGGGTGCCACGAATACACTAAGTGTTAGGGGCCCAAGACTGTTCAACTGCCTCCCAGCATACATAAGGGGAATTACCAATAGACCTCTGGGTGTCTCCAAGAAGGTGCTGGAGAGGCACTTAAAGTCAGTACCTGAACAGCCGGGCTGTGGTTCTTACGTCGATTTACTTGTGGCCAGCAGAAACAGTCTCTTTGATCAGGCCCTGATCCACCACGATACCTGGTTTCAGACCAGGCCACGGGAGTGTTGACCCTCGAAATCCTCTCCAGATATACTCCAGGTTAGGTGAGTTTCTATGTTAGTGTTGGTCCAAATGTAAAAATCATATCATTGTTAATGAAAAAAATAGCTATGATATATATATATATATATATATATATATATATATATATATATATATATATATATATATATATATATATATATATATATATATATATATATATGCAGTCACCACTAGCATTGGCACACATTAACAGAGTAAGCCTGTCTTTCATAGGCTTATGTCCTGGGAGTGCCTTTTCCTCCTGAGTAATGTGGGTCATGTTGGCAATTTCTTCCAAAACAGGCCTGTTTCGTCACAGTTAAACACTTGTTCAGTTTTCAATCCTTCAGCCTCTATGTACTCCTTGAATTCATGCACATATTTTTCAGCCGCTTTGTGGTCCGAACTGGCAGCCTCACCATGCCTTATCACACTATGTATGCCACTATGAATCTTAAATCTTTCAAACCAACCTTTGCTGGCCTTAAAGTCACTCACATCAGCACTAATTGCAGGCAATTTCTTTACCAAATCATCATGCAACTGCCTAGCCTTTTCACAAATGATCGCTTGAGAGATGCTATCTCCTGCTATCTGTTTTTCATTTATCCGCACCAATAACAGTCTCTCAATATCTTCTAACACTAGCGATCTCTGTTTCGAAAACAAAGTTGCACCTTTTGCAACAACAGCTTCCTTGATTGCCGTTTTCCTGCTCACTATAGTAGAGATGGCTGATTGGGGTTTACTATACAACCTGGCCAGCTCCGACACACGCACTCCACTTTCGTACTTTGCATTTATCTCTTTCTTCATTTCAATAGTCATTAGCGCCTTTTTTCTAGTAGCTTTCTTGGGGCCCATGGTTACTTATTTTGCAGAAACAAGCACCAAAAAAAGTGATAATATGGAATGTACCGAATGTATCCTTAGATGCGCGCACACTGGCTGGCTTGTAAACACTGGCACACACGGTGCAGTTCAGGCCAGACGTGGACAAGTCTCGTAGGAAACGAGATGAATCGCATCGAATGTCGAGGCGAAAATTTTGCGTTAAAATGCAGCGAATGTCGGATTTATCGAATGTCGGGGGTCCACTGTGTGTGTATATATATATATATATATATATATATATATATATATATATATATATATATATATATATATATATATATATATATATATATATATTTGTGTGTGTGTGTAAACGTGTATGTGTACATTGAAACTACAGTACACAGTACAGTAAACAGGTGATATAAAAAAATGCAGAACAACCACGGTGAAAAATAGTGAAATTCCAAGTGTTTTCGTGATTTCTCACATTATCAAGGAACTATAAAAATAAAACATCAGCAGGAAGGCACATAAGGGCACAGTCACGTCACAGTTGTGACGTGACTGTGAGGTGTAGTGAAGGTGTGAGGTGTGACGTGAAACACTAATACTCTTCCCAAGCATTACAATTTTTTACTTCTCTAATGTATCTTAAATTCTTCCCACATTTTTATGAATTATAAATGAATCCAATTTATATAAACCAAAAGCAATATTCATATTATCTTCCAATCTACTTTTTATGAAACATGATTCTATTATATTCCTGTCGACCACAGACTTGCTTGATACAATTTTCTCAGCCTTTTGAAAATCAATTGGATGGTTAAGATCTCTCACATGAATAAACAGAGGATTAGAATCTTGTCCACTTATAATGCTATATTTATTCTAGTTTTTATTTTATTAACACATCTGCTCTTTCCCACCAAGGCAGGTAGCCCGAAAAAGAAAAACTCTCATCATCATTCACTCCATCACTGGTTGCCAGAGGCATGCCTACACTACAGTTATAAAACTGCAACACTAGCACCACTCCTTCAGAGTGTAGGCACTGTACTTTCCATCTCCAGGAATCAAGTCCAGCCTGCTGGGTTCCCTGAATCCCTTCATAAATGTTGCTTTGCTTGCACTTCAACACCACGTCAAGTCCTAAAAACCATTTGTATTCTATCTATGCTTGTTGGAAGTCCAAGGCCCTCGCACACAAAACCTCCTTTACCCCCTCTCTTCAACCTTTCCTAGGCCGACCCATACCCAGCATTCGCTCCACTACAGATTTATACACTCTCGAAGTCATTCTATTTCGTTCCATTCTCTCTAAATGCCCAAACCATCTCAACAACCCCTCCTCAGCCCTCTGGATAGTTTTGTTAATCCTGCACCTCCTCCTAATCTCCAAACTTCTGATTCTGTGCATTATATTTACACCACACATTGTCCTCAGACATGGCATCTCCAATGCCTCCAGCCTTCTCCTTATTGCAACGTTCACCACCCATGCCTCATTCTCATACAAGAGCATTGGTATAAATATACTCTCATATATTACCCTGTTTACTTTCATTGATAATGTTCTTTGTCTCCACAGACTCCTTGGTGCACCGCTCACCTTTTACCCCTCGTCAGTTCTATGATTCACCTTATCTTCCATAGACCCATCTGCTGTAACGTCCACTCCCAAATATCTGGATACATTCACTTCGTCCATATTCTCTCCCTCCAATATAATATGCAATCTTCCGTTACCTAATTTTTTTGTTATCCTCATCCATACTCTTTACTATATTCACTTTTAATTTCCTTCTTTTACATACCCTAGCAAACTCATCTACCAACCTCTGCAACTCCTCTTCAGAGTCTCCCAAAAGCACAGTGTCATCAAAGAACAACTGTGACAACTCTCACTTTGTGTTAAATTCTTTATCTTTTAATCCCACACCTCTTGCCAACACCTGAGCATTCACTTCTCCTATAACTCCATCTATAAATATATTGAACAACCACGGTGACATCACACATCCCTGTCTAAGGCCTACTTTTACTGGGAAATAATCTCCCTCTCACCTACATACTCTAACCTGAGCCTCACTAGCCTCGTAAAGACTGTTCACTGCTTTCAGTAGCCTACCTCCTATTCCATACATAATAGAGTTTGCTTTTCATACGCACGACGTAATGGACATAGAAAAACTAGCACATAGGCAACATGAAAAATACATAGAGAATAATAAAAGTTTGAAAACATCGGAAAGAGAGAGAGAGAGAGAGAGAGAGAGAGAGAGAGAGAGAGAGAGAGAGAGAGAGAGAGAGAGAGAGAGAGAGAGAGAGAGAGAGAGAGAGAGAGAGCTTGTCAAACCCTGTGTAAAAGAGAGAGAGAGAGAGAGAGAGAGAGAGAGGCATAATCTCTAAAACTTGGCACCAAATTGTATAAATGCATCGTGAAATAAATAAGTTGCAACAACGAATTTCAAAATAGCATTCCAATGTGTGGAACACTGAATGCTAAACAGTGTTTACAACATACGTTAGATAAAAAATGAAATATGTAGCCGTTCGGTGTTATAATAAACAAGAGAAATGAATAAAATATATAACGATCAGTCAAGAAATATTAGTTACGCTGACTGAAAATGAAAAAAATTGGATAGTAATAGTCGGAAAAGAGAAGACATGATAACCCACAAAAACTTAATACATTTAAGAAAATAGATAAAGAAGGGCTTTAATGGAATATACGCTTTGATAAGAGAGCAATACAGATAAAACACTAAAAAAAAAAAAAGTCTTCATAAATAAAGTGACAGAATTCAGGAATGGGAGCCAAGAGTTAGTAGTCAGTGCCACAGTCACTGGAAACTCTGTACGTATGATAACCTGAAATGAAACATTATATGCACACCTGTGATCCTATAACTTTTAATAAATTATTATATAAAAGGAATCTCTCATAAATGAGCAACTCCCACTTCACCCAAGACAAAAACCTTGGTGAGGGTTGTGCTGGTGGCAGTGTAGGGGTGCTGGTGGTAGTGTAGGGGTGCTGGTGGTAGTGTAGGGGTGCTGGTGGAAGTGTAGGGGTACTGGTGGTAGTGTAGGGGTGCTGGTGGTAGTGTAGGGGTGCTGGTGGTAGTGTAGGGGTGCTGGTGGTAGTGTAGGGGTGCTGGTGGTAGTGTAGGGGTGCTGGTGGTAGTGTAGGGGTACTGGTGGTAGTGTAGGGGTGCTGGTGGTAGTGTAGGGGTGCTGGTGGTAGTGTAGGGGTGCTGGTGGTAGTGTAGGGGTTCTGGTGGTAGTGTAGGAGTACTGGTGGTAGTGTACGGGTACTGGTGGTAGTGTAGGGGTACTGGTGGTAGTGTAGGGGTAATGGTGGTAGTGTAGGGGTACTGGTGGTAGTGTAGGGGTACTGGTGGTAGTGTAGGGGTACTGGTGGTAGTGCAGGAGTACTGGTGGTAGTGTAGGGGTACTGGTGGTAGTGTAGGGGTACTGGTGGTAGTGTAAGGGTATTGGTGGTAGTGTAGGGGTACTGGTGGTAGTGTAGGGGTACTGGTGGTAGTGTAGGGGTACTGGTGGTAGTGTACGGGTACTGGTGGTAGTGTAGGGGTGCTGGTGGTAGTGTAGGGGTGCTGGTGGTAGTGTACGGGTACTGGTGGTAGTGTAGGGGTACTGGTGGTAGTGTAAGGGTACTGGTGGTAGTGTTGGGGTGCTGGTGGTATTGTAGGGGTACTGGTGGTAGTGTAGGGGTATTGGTCGTAGTGTAGGGGTACTGGTGGTAGTGTAGTGGTATTGGTGGTAGTGTAGGGGTACTGGTGGTAGTGTAGGGATATTGGTCTTAGTGTAGGGGTACTGGTGGTAGTGTAGGGGTACTGGTGGTAGTGTAGGAGTATTGGTGGTAGTGTAGGGGTACTGGTGGTAGTGTTGGGGTACTGGTGGTAGTGTAGGGGTACTGGTGGTAGTGTAGGAGTATTGGTGGTAGTGTAGGGGTACTGGTGGTAGTGTTGGGGTACTGGTGGTAGTGTAGGGATACTGGTGGTGCTGTAGGGGTACTGGTGGTAGTGTAGGGGTACTGGTGGTAGTGTTGGGTTACTGGTGGTAGTATAGGGGTACTGTTGGTAGTGTAGGGGTATTGATGGTAGTGTAGGGGTACTGGTGGTAGTGTAGGGGTACTGGTGGTAGTGTAGGGGTACTGGTGGTAGTGTAGGGGGACTGGTGGTAGTGTAGGGGTATTGGTGGTAGTGTAGCGGTATTGGTGGTAATGTTGGGGTACTGGTGGTAGTGTAGGGGTATTGGTGGTAGTGTACCGATACTGGTGATAGTGTAGGGGTACTGATGGTAGTGTAGGGGTAATGATGGTAGTGTAGGGGTACAGGTGGTAGTGTAGGGGTACTTTTGGTAGTGTAGAGGTATTTGTGGTAGTGTACGGGTACTGGTGGTAGTGTAAGGGTACTGGTGGTAGTGTAGGGGTACTGGTGGTAGTGTAGGGATACTGGTGGTAGTGTAGGAGTACTGGTGGTACTGTAGGGGTATTGGTGGTAGTGAAGCGGTACTGGTGGTAGTGCAGGGGTACTGGTGGTAGTGTTCGGGTACTGGTGGTAGTGTAGGGGTACTGGTGGTAGTGTAGGTGTACTGGTGGTAGTGTAGGGGTACTGGTGGTAGTGTAGGGGTACTGATGGTAGTGCAGGGACACTGGTGGTAGTGTAGGGGTACTGGTGGTAGAGTTGGGGTACTGGTCTTAGTGTAGGGGTACTGGTGGTACTGTAGGGGTATTGGTGGTAGTGTAGGGGTACTGGTGGTAGTGTAGGGGTACTGGTGGTAGTGTAGGGGTACTGGTGGTAGTGTAAGGGTACTGGTGGTAGTGTAGGGGTAATGGTGGCAGTGTAGGGGTACTGGTGGTAGTGTAGGGGTACTGGTGGTAGTGTAGGAGTATTGGTGGTAGTGTAGGGGTACAGGTGGTAGTGTAGGGGTACTGGTGGTAGTGTAGGGGTACTGGTGGTAGTGTAGGGGTACTGGTGGTAGTGTTGGGTTACTGGTGGTAGTGTAGGGGTACTATTGGTAGTGTAGGGGTATTGGTGGTAGTGCAGGGGTACTGGTGGTCGTGTAGGGGTACTGGTGGAAATGTTGGGGTACTGGTGGTAGTGTAGGGGTACTGGTGGTACTGTAGGGGTATTGGTGGTAGTGTAGGGGGACTGGTGGTAGTGTAGGGGTACTGGTGGTAGTGTAGGGGTACTGGTGGTAGTGTTGGGGTACTGGTGGTAGTGTAGGGGTATTGGTGGTAGTGTAGGGGTACTGGTGGTAGTGTAGGGGTATTGGTGGTAGTGTAGGGGGACTGGTGGTAGTGTAGGGGATTATTGGTGGTAGTGTAGGGGTACTGATGGTAGTGTTGGGGTACTGGTGGTAGTGTAGGGGTATTGGTGGTAGTGTAGCGATACTGGTGATAGTGTAGGGGTATTGGTGGTAGTGTAGGGGTACTGATGGTAGTGTAGGGGTATTGGTGGTAGTGTAGGGGTACAGGTGGTTGTGTAGGGGTACTGGTGGTAGTGTAGGGGTACTGGTGGTAGTGTAGGGGTACTGGTGGTAGTTTATGGGTACTGGTGGTAATGTAGGAGTACTGGTGGTAGTGTAGGGGTACTGGTGGTAGTGTACGGGTACTGGTGGTAGTGTAGGGGTGCTGGTGGTAGTGTAGAGGTATTTGTGGTAGTGTAGGGGTACTGGTGGTAGTGTAGGGGTACTGGTGGTAGTGTAGGGGTACTGGTGGTAGTGTAGGGGTACTGGTGGTAGTGTAGGGGTACTGGTGGTAGTGTAGGGGTACTGGTGGTAGTTTAGGGGTACTGTAGGGGTACTGGTGGTAGTGTAGGGGTACTGGTGGTAGTGTAGGGGTACTGGTGGTAGTGTACGGGTACTGGTGGTAGTGTAGGGGTGCTGGTGGTGGTGTAGGGGTGCTGGTGGTAGTGTACGGGTACTGGTGGTAATGTAGGGGTACTGGTGGTAGTGTAGGGGTACTGGTGGTAGTGTAGGGGTACTGGTGGTAGTGTTGGGGTGCTGGTGGTAGTGTAGGGGTACTGGTGGTAGTGTAGGGGTATTGGTGGTAGTGTAGGGGTACTGGTGGTAGTGTAGTGGTATTGGTGGTAGTGTAGGGGTACTGGTGGTAGTGTAGGGATATTGCTCTTAGTGTAGGGGTACTGGTGGTAGTGTAGGGGTACTGGTGGTAGTGTAGGAGTATTGGTGGTAGTGTAGGGGTACTGGTGGTAGTGTAGGGGTACTGGTGGTAGTGTAGGGGTACTGGTGGTAGTGTAGGGGTACTGGTGGTAGTGTAGGGGTACTGGTGGTAGTGTTGGGTTACTGGTGGTAGAGTAGGAGTACTGTTGGTAGTGTAGGGGTATTGGTGGTAGTGTAGGGGTACTGGTGGTAGTGTAGGGGTACTGGTGGTAGTGTAGGAGTACTGGTGGTAGTGAAGGGGTACTGGTGGTAGTGTAGGGGTATTGGTGGTAGTGTAGGGGGACTGGTGGTAGTGTAGGGGTATTGGTGGTAGTGTAGGGGTACTGGTGGTAGTGTTGGGGTACTGGTGGTAGTGTAGGGGTACTGGTGGTAGTGTAGGGGTTCTGGTGGTAGTGTAGGGGTATGGGTGGTAGTGTAGGGGTATTGGTGGTAGTGTAGGGGTACTGGTGGTAGTGTTGGGGTACTGGTGGTAGTGTAGGGGTATTGGTGGTAGTGTAGGGGTACTGATGGTAGTGTAGGGGTATTGGTGGTAGTGTAGGGGTACTGGTGGTAGTGTAGGGGTACTGGTGGTAGTGTAGGGGTACTGGTGGTAGTGTTGGGGTACTGGTGGTAGTGTAGGGGTACTGGTGGTAGTGCAGGGACACTGGTGGTAGTGTAGGGGTACTGGTGGTAGAGTTGGGGTACTGGTGGTAGTGTAGGGGTACTGGTGGTAGTGTAGGGATATTGGTGGTAGTGTAGGGATATTGGTGGTAGTGTAGGGGTACTGGTGGTACTGTAGGGGTACTGGTGGTAGTGTAGGGGTACTGGTGGTAGTGTCGGGGTACTGGTCGTAGTGTAAGGGTACTGGTGGTAGTGTAGACGTAATGGTGGCAGTGTAGGGGTACTGGTGGTAGTGTAGGGGTACTGGTTGTAGTGTAGGGGTACTAGTGGTAGTGTAGGGGTATTGGTGGTAGTGTAGGGGTACTGGTGGTAGTGTAGGGATATTGGTGGTAGTGTAGGGGTACTGGTGGTAGTGTAGGGGTATTGGTGGTAGTGTAGGGGGACTGGTGGTAGTGTAGGGGATTATTGGTGGTAGTGTAGGGGTACTGATGGTAGTGTTGGGGTACTGGTGGTAGTGTAGGGGTATTGGTGGTAGTGTAGCGATACTGGTGATAGTGTAGGGGTATTGGTGGTAGTGTAGGGGTACTGATGGTAGTGTAGGGGTATTGGTGGTAGTGTAGGGGTACAGGTGGTTGTGTAGGGGTACTTTTGGTAGTGTACGGGTACTGGTGGTAGTGTAGGGGTACTGGTGGTAGTGTAGGGGTACTGGTGGTAGTGTAGGGGTACTGGTGGTAGTGTAGGGGTACTGGTGGTAGTTTATGGGTACTGGTGGTAATGTAGGAGTACTGGTGGTAGTGTAGGGGTACTGGTGGTAGTGTACGGGTACTAGTGGTAGTGTCGGGGTACTGGTCGTAGTGTAAGGGTACTGGTGGTAGTGTAGAGGTAATGGTGGCAGTGTCGGGGTACTGGTCGTAGTGTAAGGGTACTGGTGGAAGTGTAGAGGTAATGGTGGCAGTGTAGGGGTACTGGTGGTAGTGTAGGGGTACTGGTTGTAGTGTAGGGGTACTGGTTGTAGTGTAGGGGTACTAGTGGTAGTGTAGGGGTATTGGTGGTAGTGTAGGGGTACTGGTGGTAGTGTAGGGGTATTGGTGGTAGTGTAGGGGTACTGGTGGTAGTGTAGGGGGACAGGTGGTAGTGTAGGGGATTATTGGTGGTAGTGTAGGGGTACTGATGGTAGTGTTGGGGTACTGGTGGTAGTGTAGGGGTATTGGTGGTAGTGTAGCGATACTGGTGATAGTGTAGGGGTATTGGTGGTAGTGTAGGGGTACTGATGGTAGTGTAGGGGTATTGGTGGTAGTGTAGGGGTACAGGTGGTTGTGTAGGGGTACTTTTGGTAGTGTACGGGTACTGGTGGTAGTGTAGGGGTACTGGTGGTAGTGTAGGGGTACTGGTGGTAGGTTACGGGTACTGGTGGTAGTGTAGGGGTGCTGGTGGTAGTGTAGAGGTATTTGTGGTAGTGTAGGGGTACTGGTGGTAGTGTAGGGGTACTGGTGGTAGTGTAGGGGTACTGGTGGTAGTGTAGGGGTACTGGTGGTAGTGTAGGGGTACTTGTGGTAGTTTAGGGGTACTGGTGGTAGTGTAGGGGTACTGGTGGTAGTGTAGGGGTACTGGTGGTAGTGTAGGGGTACTGGTGGTAGTGTACGGGTACTGGTGGTAGTGTAGGGGTGCTGGTGGTGGTGTAGGGGTGCTGGTGGTAGTGTACGGGTACTGGTGGTAATGTAGGGGTACTGGTGGTAGTGTAGGGGTACTGGTGGTAGTGTAGGGGTACTGGTGGTAGTGTTGGGGTGCTGGTGGTAGTGTAGGGGTACTGGTGGTAGTGTAGGGGTATTGGTGGTAGTGTAGGGGTACTGGTGGTAGTGTAGTGGTATTGGTGGTAGTGTAGGGGTACTGGTGGTAGTGTAGGGATATTGGTCTTAGTGTAGGGGTACTGGTGGCAGTGTAGGAGTATTGGTGATAGTGTAGGGGTACTGGTGGTAGTGTAGGGGTACTGGTGGTAGTGTAGGGGTACTGGTGGTAGTGTAGGGGTACTGGTGGTAGTGTTGGGTTACTGGTGGTAGAGTAGGAGTACTGTTGGTAGTGGTGGGGTATTGGTGGTAGTGTAGGGGTACTGGTGGTAGTGTAGGGGTACTGGTGGTAGTGTAGGGGTACTGGTGGTAGTGAAGGGGTACTGGTGGTAGTGTATGGGTATTGGTGGTAGTGTAGGGGGACTGGTGGTAGTGTAGGGGTATTGGTGGTAGTGTAGGGGTACTGGTGGTAGTGTTGGGGTACTGGTGGTAGTGTAGGGGTACTGGTGGTAGTGTAGGGGTTCTGGTGGTAGTGTAGGGGTATGGGTGGTAGTGTAGGGGTATTGGTGGTAGTGTAGGGGTACTGGTGGTAGTGTTGTGGTACTGGTGGTAGTGTAGGGGTATTGGTGGTAGTGTAGGGGTACTGATGGTAGTGTAGGGGTATTGGTGGTAGTGTAGGGGTACAGGTGGTAGTGTAGGGGTACTTTTGGTAGTGTAGAGGTATTTGTGGTAGTGTAGGGGTACTGGTGGTAGTGTAGGGGTACTGGTGGTAGTGTAGGGGTACTGGTGGTAGTGTAGGGGTACTGGTGGTAGTGTAGGGGTACTGGTGGTAGTGCAGGGACACTGGTGGTAGTGTAGGGGTACTGGTGGTAGAGTTGGGGTACTGGTGGTAGTGTAGGGGTACTGGTGGTAGTGTAGGGATATTGGTGGTAGTGTAGGGGTACTGGTGGTAGTGTAGGGGTACTGGTGGTAGTGTAGGGGTACTGGTGGTAGTGTAGAGGTAATGGTGGCAGTGTAGGGGTACTGGTGGTAGTGTAGGGGTACTGGTTGTAGTGTAGGGGTACTGGTTGTAGTGTAGGGGTACTAGTGGTAGTGTAGGGGTATTGGTGGTAGTGTAGGGGTACTGGTGGTAGTGTAGGTGTATTGGTGGTAGTGTAGGGGTACTGGTGGTAGTGTAGGGGGACTGGTGGTAGTGTAGGGGATTATTGGTGGTAGTGTAGGGGTACTGATGGTAGTGTTGGGGTACTGGTGGTAGTGTAGGGGTATTGGTGGTAGTGTAGCGATACTGGTGATAGTGTAGGGGTATTGGTGGTAGTGTAGGGGTACTGATGGTAGTGTAGGGGCATTGGTGGTAGTGTAGGGGTACAGGTGGTTGTGTAGGGGTACTTTTGGTAGTGTACGGGTACTGGTGGTAGTGTAGGGGTACTGGTGGTAGTGTAGGGGTACTGGTGGTAGTGTAGGGGTACTGGTGGTAGTGTAGGGGTACTGGTGGTAGTTTATGGGTACTGGTGGTAATGTAGGAGTACTGGTGGTAGTGTCGGGGTACTGGTGGTAGGTTACGGGTACTGGTGGTAGTGTAGGGGTGCTGGTGGTAGTGTAGAGGTATTTGTGGTAGTGTAGGGGTACTGGTGGTAGTGTAGGGGTACTGGTGGTAGTGTAGGGGTACTGGTGGTAGTGTAGGGGTACTGGTGGTAGTGTTGGGGTACTTATGGTAGTTTAGGGGTACTGGTGGTAGTGTAGGGGTACTGGTGGTAGTGTAGGGGTACTGGTGGTAGTGTAGGGGTACTGGTGGTAGTGTACGGGTACTGGTGGTAGTGTAGGGGTGCTGGTGGTGGTGTAGGGGTGCTGGTAGTAGTGTACGGGTACTGGTGGTAATGTAGGGGTACTGGTGATAGTGTAGGGGTACTGGTGGTAGTGTAGGGGTACTGGTGGTAGTGTTGGGGTGCTGGTGGTAGTGTAGGGGTACTGGTGGTAGTGTAGGGGTATTGGTGGTAGTGTAGGGGTACTGGTGGTAGTGTAGTGGTATTGGTGGTAGTGTAGGGGTACTGGTGGTAGTGTAGGAGTATTGGTGGTAGTGTAGGGGTACTGGTGGTAGTGTAGTGGTATTGGTGGTAGTGTAGGGGTACTGGTGGTAGTGTAGGGGTACTGGTGGTAGTGTAGGGGTACTGTTGGTAGTGTAGGGGTACTGGTGGTAGTGTAGGGGTACTGGTGGTAGTGTTGGGTTACTGGTGGTAGAGTAGGAGTACTGTTGGTAGTGTATGGGTATTGGTGGTAGTGTAGGGGGACTGGTGGTAGTGTAGGGGTATTGGTGGTAGTGTAGGGGTACTGGTGGTAGTGTCGGGGTACTGGTTGTAGTGTAGGGGTACTGGTTGTAGTGTAGGGGTTCTGGTGGTAGTGTAGGGGTATGGGTGGTAGTGTAGGGGTATTGGTGGTAGTGTAGGGGTACTGGTGGTAGTGTTGGGGTACTGGTGGTAGTGTAGGGGTATTGGTGGTAGTGTAGGGGTACTGGTGGTAGTGTTGGGGTACTGGTGGTAGTGTAGGGGTACAGGTGGTAGTGTAGGGGTACTGGTGGTACTGTAGGGGTACTGGTGGTAGTGTAGGGGTACTGGTGGTAGTGTCGGGGTACTGGTCGTAGTGTAAGGGTACTGGTGGTAGTGTAGAGGTAATGGTGGCAGTGTAGGGGTACTGGTGGTAGTGTAGGGGTACTGGTTGTAGTGTAGGGGTACTGGTTGTAGTGTAGGGGTACTAGTGGTAGTGTAGGGGTATTGGTGGTAGTGTAGGGGTACTGGTGGTAGTGTAGGGGAATTGGTGGTAGTGTAGGGGTACTGGTGGTAGTGTATGGGTACTGGTGGTAGTGTTGGGGTGCTGGTGGTAGTGTAGGGGTCTGGTGGTAGTGTAGGGGTACTGGTGGCAGTTTAGTATTACTGGTGGTAGTGTAGGGGTATTGGTGGTAGTGTAGGGGTACTGGTGGTAGTGTAGGGGTACTGGTGGTAGTGTAGGGGTACTGGTGGTAGTGTAGGGGTACTGGTGGTAATGTAGGGATACTGATGGTAGTGTAGGCGTACTGGTGGTAGTGTAGGAGTACTGGTGGTAGTGTAGGGGTACTGGTGGTAGTGTAGGGGTACCGGTGTTAGTGTAGGGGTACTGGTGGTAGTGTAGGGGTACTAGTGGTAGTGTAGGGGTACTTGTGGTAGTGTAGGGGTACTGATGGTAGTGTAGGCGTACTGGTGGTAGTGTAGGGGTACTGGTGGTAGAGTTGGGGTACTGGTGGTAGTGTAGGGGTACTGGTGGTAGTGTAGAGGTACTGGTGGTACTGTAGGGGTACTGGTGGTAGTGTAGGGGTACTGGTGGTAGTGTCGGGGTACTGGTCGTAGTGTAAACGTACTGGTGGTAGTGTAGGTGTAATGGTGGCAGTGTAGGGGTACTGGTGGTAGTGTAGGGGTACTGGTTGTAGTGTAGGGGTACTGGTTGTAGTGTAGGGGTACTAGTGGTAGTGTAGGGGTATTGGTGGTAGTGTAGGGGTACTGGTGGTAGTGTAGGGGTATTGGTCGTGTAGGGGTACTGGTTGTAGTGTATGGGTACTGGTGGTAGTGTTGGGGTGCTGGTGGTAGTGTAGGGGTCTAGTGGTAGTGTAGGGGTACTGGTGGTAGTTTAGGGGTACTGGTGGTAGTGTAGGGGTATTGGTGGTAGTGTAGGGGTACTGGTGGTAGTGTAGGGGTACTGGTGGTAGTGTAGGGGTACTGGTGGTAGTGTAGGGGTACTGGTGGTAATGTAGGGATACTGGTGGTAGTGTAGGCGTACTGGTGGTAGTGTAGGAGTACTGGTGGTAGTGTAGGGGTACTGGTGGTAGTGTAGGGGTACCGGTGTTAGTGTAGGGGTACTGTTGGTAGTGTAGGGGTACTGGTGGTAGTGTAGGGGTACTTGTGGTAGTGTAGGGGTACTGATGGTAGTGTAGGCGTACTGGTGGTAGTGTAGGGGTACTGGTGGTAGTGTAGGAGTACTGGTGGTAGTGTAGGGGTACTGGTGGTAGTGTAGGGGTACTGGTGTTAGTGTAGCGGTACTGGTGGTAGTGTAGGGGTATTGGTGGAAGTGTAAGGGTATTGGTGGTAATGTAGGGGTACTTGTGGTAATGTAGGAGTACTGGTGGTAATGTAGGGGTATTGGTGGTAGTGTAGGGGTACTGGTGGTAGTGTAGACGTACTGGTGGTAGTGTAGGGGCACTGGTGGTAGTGCAGGCGTACTGGTGGTAGTGTAGGGGTACTGGTGGTAGTGTAGGGGTACTGGTGGTAGTGTAGGGGTACTGGTGGTTGTGTAGGGGTACTGGTGGTAGTGTAGGGGTACTGGTGGTAGTGTAGGGGTATTGGTGGAAGTGTAAGGGTATTGGTGGTAATGTAGGCGTGCTGGTGGTAACGTAGGGGTACTGGTGGTAATGTAGGGGTACTGGTGGTAGTGTAGGAGTACTGGTGGTAGTGTAGGCGTACTGGTGGTAGTGTAGGGGTATTGGTGGTAATGTAGGGGAACTGGTGGTAGAGTAGGGGTACTGTGGTAATGTAGCGGTACTGGTGGTAGTGCAGGGGTACTGGTGGTAGTGTAGGGGTATTGTTGGTAGTGTAGGGGTACTGGTGGTAGTGTAGGTGTACTGGTGGTAGTGTAGGGGTACTGGTGGTAGTGTAGGGGTACTGGTGGTAGTGTATGGGTACTGATGGTAGTGTTGGGGTATTGGTGGTAGTGTAGGGGTATTGGTGGTATTGTAGGGGTACTGGTGGTAATGTAGGGGTACTGGTGGTAATGTAGGGGTATTGGTGGTAGTGTAGGGGTACTGGTGGTAGTGTAGGCGTACTGGTGGTAGTGTAGGGGTACTAGTGATAGTGTAGGAGTACTGGTGGTGGTGTAAGGGTACTTGTGGTAGTGTATGGGTACTGGTGGTAGTGTAGGAGTATTGGTGGAAGTGTAAGGGTATTGGTGGTATTGTAGGGGTACTGGTGGTAATGTAGGGGTACTGGTGGTAATGTAGGGGTATTGGTGGTAGTGTAGGGGTACTGGTGGTAGTGTAGGGATACTGGTGGTAGTGTAGGGGTACTGGTGGTAGTGTAGGGATACTGGTGGTAGTGCAGGGGTACTGGTGGTAGTGTAGGGGTACTGGTGGTAGTGTAGGGGTACTGGTGGTAGTGTAGAGGTACTGGTGGTAATGTAGGGGTACTGGTGGTAATGTAGAGGTACTGGTGGTAATGTAGGGGTGCTGGTGGTAGTGTAGGAGTACTGGTGGTAGTGTAGGAGTACTGGTGGTAGTGTAGTGGTATTATTGGTAGTGTATGAGTATTGGTGGTAGTGTAGGGGTATTGGTGGTAGTGTAGGGGTATTGATGATAGGGTACGGAGATTGGTGGTAGAATTGGGTATTGGTAATAGAGTAAGGGTACTGATGGTTGTTTCAGGGTATTAGTAGTAGTGTAGGAGTATTAGTGATAGGGCAGGGATATTGGTGATAGTCTAGGTGTATTAGTGGTAGTGTAAGGATATTGGTGGTAGTTTAGTGGTATTGATAGTAGTGTAGGGATATAGGTGGTAGTGTAGTGGTGTTGCTACTAGTGTAGTGGTATCTCTAGCAGTGTAGGGAGGAGGGTAAGTTACTCACCAAAGGCGACATCACGTGCGTCTCCGCCGATCGGTGATGATAGTTGAGAATGAGGACTGTACTGACGACGCTCGAAGCCACCATAAACATGATACAGTTAAAGTACGTGCCTGTAGAGAACACGGGGGACACGCATTAGACACAACATTCAGTTCATATTTATAATCTTAGCACTCCGACATCGAGCAACGCCCATCAATTCAACTAATTTTGGTGTTAGTGCTGATTTCATTACTCACTGACTGGATGGAAAAGAATCTACCAAGTGAGACTATGGTATGTGAACACTATGAGAAAACTAGTTCAAGAAGAGCTTACTGTAGTGGCAGAAGCTCGTGCTCTGTGCAGGAGCTAGGTAATTAGACCAATGGGAACCTACACATTAAAGCTACATAGAGGGATAATTTATCAATATTGAGCCATAAATTGTCAGGAAATATTTAGCCAACAGTGATTATCTTACTCTACTGCGTGATCGACAAAACCCAAAACAACAAACCTGGTATCCAGTAGTGTGTGTTTGGAAAACCATAGAATATTAGAAGAAAATTGTAATGTTTGCCTCCTCAGTAAATGAAAGAGAGATCAAAATAAATTTCTTGAACTTCCTGGACTAGATAAAACACCAAGTTTGTCTATGGTAGTTGTCGGTTTCAGCGCTGTACTGGAGGGGCTCGTAAAGTAGCGGAGCCAGCCAGACACACTTTAGGAAACATTAAACTATCAACTTGATCCTAGTTACTCAAAACAGTAGAAAAAAAGACCAGTCAAGTGATTTGAAGAGAATAAATTGATCATGACCT
>NC_091293.1:34106358-34118858 GCF_038502225.1 Cherax quadricarinatus | reverse complement strand
AACTTTCTCGGCCTACTGAAAATCAAGTGAGTGCTTAAAATCCCTCACATGAATAAACGGAGCATTAGACTCTTGTCCACTTCTGATGCTAAATTTATGTTGCGGTTTAAGTTCAAGTCTTTTTCCAGTTTAACCGTAATACACAGCACGCTCAGCGTGCTGGGTGAGGTATCAGGTCGGATGTGAGATGATGTCTCAGCCTTATAAGCCTTCTGCTGTCCTATTATTTTTACAGTTCCTTGATAATGTTAGAAATCACGAAATCGCTGGGAAATTTACTATTTTTCACAGCGGATATTTTGCAAACACACACACACACACACACACACACACATATATATATATATATATATATATATATATATATATATATATATATATATATATATATATATATGAGGTAGTAGGTTGGTAGACAGCAACCACCCAGGGAAGTACTACCGTCCTGCCAGATGACTGTGAAACAAAAACCTGTAACTGTTTTGCATGATGGTAGGATTGCTGGTTTCTTTTTCTGCCTCATAAACACGCTAAGATAACAGGGATATCTTGCTACTCCTACTTACACTTTGGTCACACTTCACAGACACGCACATGCATATATATATATACATACATCTAGGTTTTTCTCCTTTTTCTAAATAGCTCTTGTTCTTTTTTATTTCTTCTATTGTCCATGGGGAAGTGGAAAAGAATCTTTCCTCCGTAAGCCATGCGTGTCGTATGAGGCGACTAAAATGCCGGGAGCAATGGGCTAGTAACCCCTTCTCCTGTATACAATTACTAAAAAAGAGAAGAAGAAAAACTTTATAAAACTGGGTTGCTTAAATGTGCGTGGATGTAGTGCGGATGACAAGAAACAGATGATTGCTGATGTTATGAATGAAAAGAAGTTGGATGTCCTGGCCCTAAGCGAAACAAAGCTGAAGGGGGTAGGAGAGTTTCAGTGGGGGGAAATAAATGGGATTAAATCTGGAGTATCTGAGAGAGTTAGAGCAAAGGAAGGGGTAGCAGTAATGTTAAATGATCAGTTATGGAAGGAGAAAAGAGAATATGAATGTGTAAATTCAAGAATTATGTGGATTAAAGTAAAGGTTGGATGCGAGAAGTGGGTCATAATAAGCGTGTATGCACCTGGAGAAGAGAGGAATGCAGAGGAGAGAGAGAGATTTTGGGAGATGTTAAGTGAATGTATAGGAGCCTTTGAACCAAGTGAGAGAGTAATTGTGGTAGGGGACTTGAATGCTAAAGTAGGAGAAACTTTTAGAGAGGGTGTGGTAGGTAAGTTTGGGGTGCCAGGTGTAAATGATAATGGGAGCCCTTTGATTGAACTTTGTATAGAAAGGGGTTTAGTTATAGGTAATACATATTTTAAGAAAAAGAGGATAAATAAGTATACACGATATGATGTAGGGCGAAATGACAGTAGTTTGTTGGATTATGTATTGGTAGATAAAAGACTGTTGAGTAGACTTCAGGATGTACATGTTTATAGAGGGGCCACAGATATATCAGATCACTTTCTAGTTGTAGCTACACTGAGAGTAAAAGGTAGATGGGATACAAGGAGAATAGAAGCATCAGGGAAGAGAGAGGTGAAGGTTTATAAACTAAAAGAGGAGGCAGTTAGGGTAAGATATAAACAGCTATTGGAGGATAGATGGGCTAATGAGAGCATAGGCAATGGGGTCGAAGAGGTATGGGGTAGGTTTAAAAATGTAGTGTTAGAGTGTTCAGCAGAAGTTTGTGGTTACAGGAAAGTGGGTGCAGGAGGGAAGAGGAGCGATTGGTGGAATGATGATGTAAAGAGAGTAGTAAGGGAGAAAAAGTTAGCATATGAGAAGTTTTTACAAAGTAGAAGTGATGCAAGGAGGGAAGAGTATATGGAGAAAAAGAGAGAAGTTAAGAGAGTGGTGAAGCAATGTAAAAAGAGAGCAAATGAGAGAGTGGGTGAGATGTTATCAACAAATTTTGTTGAAAATAAGAAAAAGTTTTGGAGTGAGATTAACAAGTTAAGAAAGCCTAGAGAACAAATGGATTTGTCAGTTAAAAATAGGAGAGGAGAGTTATTAAATGGAGAGTTAGAGGTATTGGGAAGATGGAAGGAATATTTTGAGGAATTGTTAAATGTTGATGAAGATAGGGAAGCTGTGATTTCGTGTATAGGGCAAGGAGGAATAACATCTTGTAGGAGTGAGGAAGAGCCAGTTGTGAGTGTGGGGGAAGTTCGTGAGGCAGTAGGTAAAATGAAAGGGGGTAAGGCAGCCGGGATTGATGGGATAAAGATAGAAATGTTAAAAGCAGGTGGGGATATAGTTTTGGAGTGGTTGGTGCAATTATTTAATAAATGTATGGAAGAGGGTAAGGTACCTAGGGATTGGCAGAGAGCATGCATAGTTCCTTTGTATAAAGGCAAAGGGGATAAAAGAGAGTGCAAAAATTATAGGGGGATAAGTCTGTTGAGTGTACCTGGTAAAGTGTATGGTAGAGTTATAATTGAAAGAATTAAGAGTAAGACGGAGAATAGGATAGCAGATGAACAAGGAGGCTTTAGGAAAGGTAGGGGGTGTGTGGACCAGGTGTTTACAGTGAAACATATAAGTGAACAGTATTTAGATAAGGCTAAAGAGGTCTTTGTGGCATTTATGGATTTGGAAAAGGCGTATGACAGGGTGGATAGGGGGGCAATGTGGCAGATGTTGCAAGTGTATGGTGTAGGAGGTAGGTTACTGAAAGCAGTGAAGAGTTTTTACGAGGATAGTGAGGCTCAAGTTAGAGTATGTAGGAAAGAGGGAAATTTTTTCCCAGTAAAAGTAGGCCTTAGACAAGGATGTGTGATGTCACCGTGGTTGTTTAATATATTTATAGATGGGGTTGTAAGAGAAGTAAATGCGAGGGTCTTGGCAAGAGGCGTGGAGTTAAAAGATAAAGAATCACACACAAAGTGGGAGTTGTCACAGCTGCTCTTTGCTGATGACACTGTGCTCTTGGGAGATTCTGAAGAGAAGTTGCAGAGATTGGTGGATGAATTTGGTAGGGTGTGCAAAAGAAGAAAATTAAAGGTGAATACAGGAAAGAGTAAGGTTATGAGGATAACAAAAAGATTAGGTGATGAAAGATTGAATATCAGATTGGAGGGAGAGAGTATGGAGGAGGTGAACGTATTCAGATATTTGGGAGTGGACGTGTCAGCGGATGGGTCTATGAAAGATGAGGTGAATCATAGAATTGATGAGGGAAAAAGAGTGAGTGGTGCACTTAGGAGTCTGTGGAGACAGAGAACTTTGTCCTTGGAGGCAAAGAGGGGAATGTATGAGAGTATAGTTTTACCAACGCTCTTATATGGGTGTGAAGCGTGGGTGATGAATGTTGCAGCGAGGAGAAGGCTGGAGGCAGTGGAGATGTCATGTCTGAGGGCAATGTGTGGTGTGAATATAATGTAGAGAATTCGTAGTTTGGAAGTTAGGAGGAGGTGCGGGATTACCAAAACTGTTGTCCAGAGGGCTGAGGAAGGGTTGTTGAGGTGGTTCGGACATGTAGAGAGAATGGAGCGAAATAGAATGACTTCAAGAGTGTATCAGTCTGTAGTGGAAGGAAGGCGGGGTAGGGGTCGGCCTAGGAAGGGTTGGAGGGAGGGGGTAAAGGAGGTTTTGTGTGCGAGGGGCTTGGACTTCCAGCAGGCATGCGTGAGCGTGTTTGATAGGAGTGAATGGAGACAAATGGTTTTTAATACTTGACGTGCTGTTGGAGTGTGAGCAAAGTAACATTTATGAAGGGATTCAGGGAAACCGGCAGGCCGGACTTGAGTCCTGGAGATGGGAAGTACAGTGCCTGCACTCTGAAGGAGGGGTGTTAATGTTGCAGTTTAAAAACTGTAGTGTAAAGCACCCTTCTGGCAAGACAGTGATGGAGTGAATGATGGTGAAAGTTTTTCTTTTTCGGGCCACCCTGCCTTGGTGGGAATCGGCTGGTGTGATAATAATAAAAATATATATATATATATATATATATATAATAATATATATATATATACATATATATATATATATATATATATATATATATATATATATATATATATATATATATATATATATATATATATATGACAAGTTTAATTTTAATAAAAAGGAATAAAAGCCAAATATCTTCCTAAAATGCATTTCGTTTCTTGTGCCAGTAGAGCAGATATAGATGCAATGGGATTACTTGGGACACGAACAGTGTCTCACTCATGAAGAACACAGACTCGGAGTTTTGGTTTAAGTAAACGAAGGTTAAGAATATGGATTGGTTTCATAACATGTAAAACTGACAATCTTAGATGCATTCCAGATTTAACTCCTGATTTAACAGGTAAAACATCCAGATTAGTAGGAATATCTAAGCATTTCTCTTTTCAAACATAATTCTATACAAATCAAGGCAGAATGTGAGCTCTCGCAGTGGAACTATGGACACAGAGTTTTCCTCTATTTAGAGGAAATAGCCCTTCTAAAGATCCACATTCCTTTTTGCTCTTTTGTCTTTATAAAAATTATTTAGGGTAATTGAGATTTAATATTAAACGTAATTTTCTCATATATGTCACTGAACAACTCGGCGATGCCTAACTTAACCAATATATCATTTATGAAATCCCATGCTCTACAAATTACATTATGACTTGAATAAACAAGTCTTTGTCATAATGGGAGCATACATCAATTTCATAGTCTCAAAATTAATGATAAGTGTAAATTTTCTCGCGTGTATAACATGTTATTAGACATGAACGAATAAAAAAAATGGTAAAGATCTATACTATCCTTCCTGGATGCAAGCAAATGGTAAATAAATAATGTCTGATGTTTCTCACTGAAAAAGGATAATCACTTACGAAATAAGCAGTATCTGTATACCAGAATAAGAGAATTGTGCAGATCTGCCTACTAGTCAGATCAACAGAAGCTAGCATTAAAACTTATAGCAAATTACTTGGTATTATTATTTCTTCTTAATATTTACATTATTAAGTATTGTTAGCCACGAATGTTGAATAGCTCAGCCAGCTGTTACTTACATCAAAATATATACCATCTGTCTTGGATTATATTGCAAAGTTATTGAAGAGTATGATTTCTTTCCGTTCGGAAGACAGTCCCACAGACCATGTTGTTAGTTTAAAGTTAACGTACTGTTTATACATTTATAAAAAAACGTACTAATGTAGAATACTGTGTAGTTTAAACTTTGAATCAGAGGAAGAAACTCCTCTTATCCATGTTTTTAAAGGCTTTAAACATTTCTAGAAAAATTCTTGGAATTCTGGGGAATCGGTGGTAATCAGATTTAATCCAGTTAAGAGAAGGCTGTTCTTTTTGGATCAAGAGCCCTTTGCTATAATCAAGAAAATTTCCTTTGAATTAATTAAAGAATTTAATCCTTTAAGGTACATATATTTCTAGCTTTATTAAACAGATTAAAAAAAATAAATGTGCGTAATGGAAATTCGAATCAATTTCATAAATAAGCTTTATTTTAAGCTAATTTATAAAGCTAGAAATATATGTACCTTGAAAGATTAAATTCTTTAATTAATTCAAAGGAAATTTTCTTGATTATAGCAAAGGGCTTTTGATCCAAAAAAAACAGCCTTCTCTTAACTGGATTAAATCTGATTACCACCGATTCCCCAGACGCTGCATGGCCCCTTTGGCTTTAGCGCTCCAAAGAAGAAGAACAACAACAATAATAAACGTAATAATAATAATAACAATAATAATAATAATAATAATAATAACAATAATAATAATAATAATATTAATAATAATAATTATTATTATTCTTAGAATGTTCAAGAGATTATCTTGATGTTGCTTCATAAACTGAATTTCTCTTGTCATCCACAATCATTGAAGAATATTAAAATTAATGTTTCCCTTAAAAATAAATTAAATACATAGTAAAAAAACTGTTTAAAAAAAAACACTGTCTGAAGATGCTTGTAGAAGCATTATCAAATGTAAACACCAGGAAGACAGGAGAGTGTGGGGAAGCAAAACGGAAGCAACAGAATTTTATATGAAAAGTCAAAGATTTTCTACATTTGTGCGATTGCAAAATACGGAATATGTTGTAGTTTTTGACCTTGACAGAGAAACTGAATACCAACTCTTCCGTAGTACATATCATGGAATCTGCCTTCAGAAAACATGTCTTTAAAATAAGGAAATTATATAATACAAAACATAATGTATAACGACTCAAGAAATCGTAATGACATGATTGCAAACAAACCACGGTACGGGCAGGGATTGAACTCGCGGTGAGTCGCAAAACTCTATACAGACGTATTAGCCACTGGGCCAGCTAACTACAATAAGATTAATCAAATTATGGTGTATAAATATACCTAGTTTGATGAACCTTATTGTAGCCAGCTGGCCCAGTGGCTAAAGCGTCGGTATGGAGTTTTACGACTCACTTACCGCGAGTTCAATCCCCGCCCGTACCGTTGTTTATAATGTATAACTTAAAATGGAAAAGTATCATCGTTTTGTTAATAGTACCTTCCTATATGGATAAGGGCAATAATACCACCAAGTAGTTTGCTAGAAGTTTTGATTATAGCTCAGGCTGGCTTGACTGGTGGGCCGTCTGTGCTTTAAAGAGTTCTGCAGTTTTTCTACAATGTATGTACTGCATATGTCTATCAAATGAAACAATACTGCTTACATCTTCCTTCGGTTTAATTTTTCTTTTTACTATTGTTCATCGCCCAGCTTATTTAATTAATTATTTATTAACTACTGACTTTCCCGAGTAGCTGATATGTTTTACCAGTATCATATATTTAAACAAATGTCGTCTTATTAAACACGAAGAATCTAGTAATATTGAAAACTAGGTTTATAAGGGGAAAATATCTTAATATTTTAAAAGACTAATAATCAAATCACATAGCTTTTTAAAGTGTTTCAGTTGCCAATGAATATCTTTAAAGAGATGTATCCATAGTATCAGCGTCACTATGAGACTTTATCAGAGAATTATGAAATTTTGCCTAACAATGTTTAATATAGACATGTACTAACTCTTACAGATAAATATAAATTTGTTAACAATACAGCGCTCTTATTAATTAAATAATGGGAAAATGTTGCTTAAGTACTATGAATTGATTTTAAACGTCAATGTCTAGTGTAACGTCACTACACAAGACGTTACACAGACCAAAAGCAATCTATTTATGCATTAAAAATAAATAGCAATATATTATACTTTTTATATTGCTCAGGTTATCTTCCTTACATATCACCTGATCAATGTCATATTATATATATATATATATATATATATATATATATATATATATATATATATATATATATATATATATATATATAATAAGATCACAGTAAACAGGTGATTTTCGAATATGCAAAACAACCACTGTGAAAGAATAGAGAAATTCCAAGCGCTTTCGTGACTACTCACATTATCAATGTTCCTTGATGATGTGAGTAGTCACGAAAGCGATTGGAATTTCTCTATTCTTTCACAATGGTTGTTTTGCATATATATATATATATATATATATATATATATATATATATATATATATATATAATATCAACAAGTCCTCCGTCTCCCACCGGGGCAGGGTGACTCAAAAAGAATGAAAGTTCCCAAAAAGAAAACAATTCATCATCATTCAACACTTTCACCTCACTCATACATAATCACTGTTTTTGCAGAGGCGCCCAGATACAACAGTTTAGAAGCATATATAAAGATATATAACATATCCCTCCAAACTGTCAATATCCCAAACCCCTCCTTTAAAGTGCAGGCATTGTACCTCCCATTTCCAGGACTCAAGTCCGGCTATATAAAAATAACAGGTTTCCCTGAATCCCTTCACTAAATATTACCCTGCTCACACTCCAACAGCTCGTCAGGTCCCAAAAACCATTCGTCTCCATTCACTCCTATATACCACACTCACAAACGCTTGCTGGAAGTCCAAGCCCCTCGTCCACAAAACCTCCTTAACCCCCTCCCTCCAACCTTTTTGAGGACGACCCCTACCCGCCTTCCTTCCCCTACAGATTTATACGCTCTCCATGTCATTCTACTTTGATCCATTCTCTCTAAATGATCAAACAACCTCAACAACCCTTCTTTAGCCTTCTAATTAATACTTTTATTAACTCCACACTTTCTCCTAATTTCCACACCGAATTCTCTGCATAATATTTATACCACAGATTACACTTAAACAGGACACCTCCACTGCTGCCGACCGCCGCCTCGCTGCAGCATTTACAACCCAAGCTTCACACCCATATAAGAGTGTTGGTACCACTATTCTTTCATACATTCCCTTGTTTGTCTCCATGGATAAAGTATTTTATCTCCACATATAACTCAATGCACCACTCACCGTTTTCCTTCATCAGTTTTATGGTTAACCTCATCCTTCATAAACCCATCTAAAAACATTCACTTCTTCCTTATTCCCTCTCTCCAATGTGATATCAAATTTTTCGTTATATAAATCATTTGATACCCTCATCACCTCACTCTTATCTATGTTCACTTTCAACTTTCTACTTTTACACACACTCCCAAACTCGTCCACTAACCTTTGCAACTTTTCTTTAGAATCTCCCATAAGCACAGTATCATCAGCAAAAAGCAACTGTGTCAACTTCCTTTTTTTATTTTATTCCCCATAATTTAATCCCACACCTTTCCCCAATACCCTAGCATTTACTTCTTTTACAACCCCATCTATAAATATATTAAACAATCATGGTAACATTACACATCTCTAAGACCTACTTTTACCTGGAAATAGTCTCCCTCTCTTCTACACACCCTAACCTCAGCCTCACAACATTTAGTAACTTACCACCTATTCCATATATTTGCAACATCTGCCACATTGCTCCCCTATCCACTCTATCATATGCCTTTTCTAAATCCATAAATGCATTGAAAACTTCCCGACCTTTATTTAAATACTGTTCACATATATGGTTCAAAGTAAACACTTGGTCTACACATCTCCTACCCTCTCTAAAACCTCCTTGCTCATTCGCAATCCTACTCTCTGTCTTACCTCTAATTCTTTCAATAATAACCCTACAGCATACTTTTCCTGGTACACTCAGTAAACTTATTTCCCTATAATTTTTACAATATCTTTTGTCCTCCTTCCCTTTATATAAAGGGACTATACAAGCTCTCTGCCAGTTCCTAGGTACCTCCCCATCTTTCATTCATTTATTAAAGAAAAATACCAACCACTCCAACACTATATATCCCCCTCCCCCTGCTTTTAACATTTCTGTCATGATTCCGTCAGTTCCAGCTGCTTTACCCCTTTCATTCTTCGTAATGCCTCACGCACCTTCCCCCCACACTCACATCCTGCTCTTCCTCACACCTAAAAGATGGTATACCTCCCTGGCCAGTTCATGAAACTACCGCCTCCCTTTCTTCATCGACATTTAAAAAAGTTCTTCAAAATATTCCCGCAATCTACTCAATACCTCCAGTTCCCCATCTACTAACTCCCCTACTCTATTTTTAACTGACAAATCAATTCGTTCCCTAGGCTTTTTTAACTTGTTTATCTCACTCCAAATTTTTTCCTTATTTTCATCAAAATTTCTTGACAGTGCCTCTCCCACTCTTTCATCTGCTTTCCTTTTGCACTCTCTCACCACTCTCTTCACCTTTCTTTTACTCTCCATATACTCTGCTAAATTTATAACGCTTCTTCTTTCGAAAAACCTCTCATAAGCTACCTTTTTCTCTTTAATCACACCCTTTACTTCATCATTCCACCAATCACTCCTCTTTCCTCCTGCACCCACCCTCCTATAACCACAAACTTCTGCCTCACATTCCAATACTGTATTACCAACCTCTTCAACCCCTCCCCCACTACTCATGCTTACACTAGCCCACCTTTCTGCCATCTGCCAATAGTGGCTTACATCTCACCCTAACTTCCTCCTCCCTTAGTTTATACACTTTCACCTTTTGTCCGATCTACATCTTACTCTAACTGTAGCTACAACTAAATAATAATCCGATAAATCGGTTGCCCCTCTATAGATATGTACATCCTGGAGCCGACCCATCAACAAACTACTTTCATTATGTGTTATATCATACCTTGTATACTTATTTATACCCTTATTAAACCTCTTCCTACACATAGCTCAACTAAAGGCTTCCCATTTTCATTTACCCCTGGCACCCCAAATAAAAGATAGTATGATGACATATGTAAATATATATATATATATATATATATATATATATATATATATATATATATATATATATATATACACATATATATATATATACACATATATATATATATAAATATATATATATATAAATATATATATATATATATATATATGTATATATATATATATATATTATATATATATATATATATATATATATATATATATATATATATATATATATATCTATATATGTCATGCCGAATATGTAAAACTGGTCAATTAGCAAGAACTCATTTAAAAGTAAATCCTTTCTAAAATTTTCTCTTATACGTTTAAAGATATATTTTTTTTATTAATGTTGATGTAAAAATTTATAATTTTGCACCAAAAGGAACTTAGAAAACTTACCTTACCTTATCATAACAAGAACAATTTATTTTAGCCTAACCCAACATAATATATTTTAGATTTGTTTACAATAATTTAATACTAAACAAACACAGTGAAATATATTTTTTTTCGTTACGTTCAGAATGATTTTGGCGAAATTATTGCATACGCAAATTATCACTTGTCCTATATGGCAAGATGAGCGTTGCTATTTAAGCCAAGATCGCAAGTTCTGCCTATTCGGCACGACATATATATATATATATATATATATATATATATATATATATATATATATATATATATATATATATATCGTGCCGAATAGGTAAAACATGTGATTTTTGGATTAAATAGCAACGCTCTTCTTGCTGAATAAGGCAAGCGAAAATTGGTGTATGCAATAATTTCGCAAAAAATTTTCTGAGCCCTAAAGAAACAATATATTTCATTGTGTTTGCTTATTATTAAATTATTGTAAACTTATTTAAAATATTTAGTTGGATTAGGCTAAATTAAATTGCGCATGTTATAATAAGGTTAGGTAAGTTTTATAAGGTGATTTTTGAACAAAATTATAAATTTTTATTTCAACATAAATGAAAAAAAAATCTTTAAACATATTAGAGAAAATTATAGAAAGGACTATATTTTAAATGATTTCTTGCTAATTGACCAGATTCACTTATTAGGCACGACAAATGTATATGTAAATGATTTAAAATCACTTGTTTCGTGATTTCATTGCTATATATATATATATATATATATATATATATATATATATATATATATATATGATTATGTATTAGTGAGGTGAAAGTGTTGAATGATGATGAATGTATTTTCTTTTTGAGGATTTCTTCTCCCTCGGTGGGAGAAAGCCGACTTGTTGAAAAAGAAATATATATAAAATACTGCAAAATAAAAGGTAATTAAGTACTGTAGCCCATTTGAACATAGTTCGAGATAATGGAAGATAAGCAGCGATATGCCAGTATGAATGGAGGTGTGTGAAATTACTAGCTATCGAGTAACAACTCTGTGACTGCCAGCTCCACTGCGATGTATGACATAACTCTTCAAGACAAAAATTGACTTTGCTAATAACAAATTAACATGTTCAGCAATCGCGCTAAAAAGTTGAAAGAGAACCGGAAGTCTGCTACACAAAACCGAAATAGGTTTCTTCATTTTGAACCACTATATTAGTTCATATTAATGTTAATTATGCCTTCCATTACATAGTTATTTTCCTGAAGTGGATCTGTAAATCTACATAAATTATAATTTCTCCGTGCATCCTTAAGGAACATTCTCTCCATTGATTTATAATATGGCATCTCAGTGACAATATAAGCCGAAAGTAAAAAAAAAAATTACACTGATCATTTTAGTTTTTTTATATGAAAATTAGTTACTTCATTTATATAATGTCTACATAATAACTACTTAATGATCACTACGAAATGTAAATGAATTCTATATAGGTTATACATTTCAAACATTTGACGTAAGGCGATAACTCATTAGTGACGAATTCCACGATCCCTCTTATTCACTAGCTTATAATGGCTTGTCTCTTCTCAGTGTCCAATTGAATGAAAGAAAATAAAGCATCTTCGCGCTGTGTTTTCACTGTAGAAATTCTGCATATTTTTGTATCACTTGTTTATGTGAATAATTTATATGTATACACACACATATCATGTATATATATATATATATATATATATATATATATATAATATATATATATATATATATATATATATAAACACACACACAAATATATATATATATATATATATATATATATATATATATATATATATATATATATATATATAT
>NC_091293.1:34091358-34101358 GCF_038502225.1 Cherax quadricarinatus | reverse complement strand
GGTATGACAAAGCTCAGGAAGCAGAGAGAGATAGGATCCAGTAGCGATCAGTGAAGAGGCGGGGCCAGGAGCTGAGTCTCGACCCCTGCAACCACAATTAGGTGAGTACAATTAGGTGAGTACACACACACACACACACACACACACACACACACACACACACACACACACACACACACACACACCCACTCTCATACTCTCTGTTACTGTCTCACACTCCCACTCTCTCACTCTCTCCTACTGTCTCGCTCTCCGTCTCCCTCACTCTCATACTCTCTCTTACTGCCTCACTCTCCCTCTCTCTCACTCTCTCTCTTACTGTCTCACTCTCCCACTCTCACTCTCACACTCTCATTGTCTCACTCTTCCTCTCTCTCTCTCTCTCTCTCTCTCTCTCTCTCTCTCTCTCTCTCTTTCCCTCTCGTTCTCTCGCTCTCCTCTACCTCCTCCACTTCCTACTCCTCCTATCCCTCCCCTCTTCCCCCTACTTCTCCCTCTTCCCCTCCTTCTCGTCCCCTTTGCCTTTTCCTCTCTTCCTTCCGTCTCTCTCTCTCTCTCTATCTTTTCTTTCTCTCTCCCTCCCCCATTCCCCCCTCTCTCTCTTATCCCTTCTCCCTCCCTCCCTTCCCCTTTCTCTCCCTCTACACCCCTTCTCACTCTCTCTCCACCTCTCCATCACTCTCATTGTCCCCCTTCCTCCCTTTCCTCGTTATCTCTGCCCATTACAACTCCCCCACCACCACCACACACACACACACACACACACACACACACACACACACACACACACACACACACACACACACACACACACGCCTATTAAAACAAATGTGGGCTCAGAGAGGAAGTTGAAGGCTCAGAGGATCAGAGGAGGACGTTCCTGGAAAGGTGGGAGAGATGGAAGACCAATGTAAAAGGATGGAACAAGAGTGAGAGAGCAAACTATGTGAGCTTTCTGTGAAAATGGAGATGATGGAGACAGAGAAGAAGAAATGGGAGTTGCAAGCTGAAGCTGCAGAAGCCAGGATACGGGCCCTAGAATATGAGGTAAATGTGCAGAAGCGAATTACAGGGCTACTGCCCAGAGGAGACATGGCATCTGAAGCAGGTACACCCCTACTGAACGAGGACCCCAGTGGAAAGGAAGGAGACAAGACTTACACTAAGGCCCTATCAGTCCACCAAGCAAGGCCAAGGAATGAAGGGAGGAGAGCTGTTGGGAGCAGGGATTGCAGTAAGTGAGGGGAGAGAAGGTAGAGAAGGTCACAGGCCCCATGCAGAGGCACGACCGTTCCACAAAGAGTTACATAAAAAATAAAGGAGACAATGGTCATGTATAAAGGGAACCCAGAGACACAGAGGGAAAGGCAATGGAAGGAGGAGAGAGTGAAGTCAGTATTTATTTATCAGCTTTAGGAGAGTGAAGGCAGGACACATAATGAAAGATGGCAGAAAGAAAAACAGGAGACTGAAAACATCATCAAAGAAATAGGCGAGGAGGACTTGACTGAAGTAGTAAATTTTCAGAGAATATGGGGGTACTTGAAAGGGAGAAATGGGCTGGTCAAACTGATTTTTGATACAGAAACTGTGCAGAACAGAGAAATCACGGCTGATGAAATCGTTAACATACAAGAGAGTGCTCCTAGACCATGACAGGACAAGAACTGAACGACAGCAACTGATGGAGAGGACACAGAAACGAAAGGGGCTAGGAACAGAGACAAGGACAGAGTCAGCAGAAGACAACCACAGCCAGGCAGAGCAACAAGCACAAGCACACCCAGAACCACCCTCAGAACCTCACAGGTAAACACACTATCCCAACACAACCCACAATCCAAATTTACAGCCCCTACCCAACACTATGCTGTAGATTCTCACAGCACACTGCCAAGTCCCCCACTCACATAGATCCCCCAGAACAAGGTGTTGGAGAGAAAACTGAAGGTATGGTAAATCAAAGCTGATGGAATAATGAATAAATGGGAGGAGTGACATCAGACATCATAGTTCTCACAGAAACCAAGCTCACAGGAATGATAACAGATGTCATCTTTCCAGTGGGATATCAGATCCTGAGGAAAGACAGAGGGAACAGATTTTGATGAACTGGCGATAGCAGACAGAGGAGAAGCAAGAGACTACATAACAAGAACACTTCAGTCTGGAGGTCCCAAGGTGGTAATTGCAGTGATGTATAACCCACCACAGAACAGCAGGAGTAACAGAGCAATGACTGACGCACTGACTGACCTGGCCAGAAGGGTTCATGCAAGCAGAGTGGGTGACTTCAATCACAAAGAAATTGACTGGGAGAACCAGGAGACACATGGGGGCCCAGACTCGTGGAGGGCTAAGATGATGGAGTTGGTACTGGAAAACCTCATGTACCAACACGTAAGGGACACTACAAGAGAGAGAGAGGAGAGGACGAACCAACAAGACTGGACCTAGTATTCACCTCAAGTAGTACAGATATTGAGGACATCACATATGAAAGACTCCTTAGGGCCAGTGATCACGTGTTTCTGAGCTTCGAATGCGTAGTAGAGTTACAAGTGGAGAGGGAAGCAGGAAAGGCATGATGAATGAAGCCAAACTGCAGGAGAGGGGACTTCACAGGCATGAAGAATTTTCTGCACGGGCTTCAGTAGGACAGAGAACTAGCAGGGAAGTCAGAAAATGAGATGATGGAATATGTGACAACAATATGCAAGGAGAGGTTTGTACCCAAGGGTAACAGAAATAACGAGAAAGCCAGGATGAGCCCTTGGTTCACCCACAGGTGCAGAGGCCAAAACCTAGTGAATGGAAGAAGTAAAGAATGCAAAGGATCCAAGAGAATAAGGAGAGCAGTCGTAGAGTCAGAAATGAGTATGCATGTGTAAGAAGGGAGGCCCAACGATAATACAAAAATGACATAGAAGCAGAAGCCAAATCTGATCCGAAACTGTTGTACAGTTATATCAGGAGGAAAACAATAGTCAAGGACCAGGTAATCAGATTAAGGAAGGAAGGAGGGGAGATCACAAGAAATGACCGCAAAGTATGTGAGGACCTCAACATGAGATTCAAAGAAGTGTTCACAGATGAGACAGAAGGGTTTCCAGAAAAATGTAGAGGTGGGGTACACCATCAAGTGCTTAACACAATTCATACAACTAAGGAAGAAGTGAAGAGGCTGTTAAGTGAGCTAGATACCACAAAGGCGATGGGGCCGGATAACATCTCTCCATGGGACCTGTGAGAGTGAGCAGAGGCGCTATTTGTACCACTAGCAACAATCTTCAACACATCTTTCGAAACTGAGCGATTACCTGAGGTATGGAAGACAGTGAATGTAGTCCCAATTCTTAAAAATAAGGCAGACACGAAGGATTAAACTACAGACCAGTGTCACTGACATGCATAGTATGCAAAGTCATTGAGAAGATTATCAGGAGAAGAGTGGTGCATCATCTAGAAAGGAATGAGCTTATCAGCGACAACCAGCGCGATTTCAGGGACGGGAAATCCTGTGTCACAAACCTACTGGAGTTCTATATCAGGGTGACAGCAGTAAGACAAGAGAGAGACAGGGGTGGGTAGATTGCTTTTTCTTGGACTATAAGAAGGCGTTTGACAGTTCCACTCAAGAGATTAGTGCAAAAACTGGAGGACCCAGCAGGGAAAACAGGGAAGGCACTGCAATGATTGATCAGGGAATACCTGTCAGGAAGACAGCAGCGAGTCATGGTACATGACGAGGTATCAGAGTGGGCGCCTGTGACGAGTGGGGTTCTACAGGGGTCAGACCTAGGACCGGTGCTGTTTCTGATATATGTGAACGACATGACGGAAGGAATAGACTCAGAAGTGTCCCTGTTTGCAGATGATGTGAAGTTGATGAGAAGAATTCAGTCGGAGGAGGACCAGGAAGAACTGCAAAGGGATCTGAACAGGCTGAAGGCCTGGTCCAGAAACTGGCTACTAGAGTTCAACCCCACCAAGTGCAAAGTCATGAAGATTGGGGAAGAGCAAAGAAGACCACAGACGGAGTACAGCCTAGGAGGCCAGAGACTACAAACCTCACTCAAGAAAAAGAATCTTGGGATGAGTATAACACCGGGCAAATCTACTGAGTCGCACATCAACCAAATAACTAGTCCAGGAGCTAAAGGGCATGTCCTACGAGGAGAGGTTAAAGGAAATCTACCTGACGACACTGGAGGACAGGAGAGATAGGGGGATATGATAACGACATATAAAATACTGAGAGGAATCAATAAGGTGGATGGGACACAACAACAAGGAGTCACAGATGGAAGTTGAAGACTCATATGAATCACAGGGATGTTAGGAAGTAATTCTTCACTCACAGAGTTGTCAAGAAGTGGAATAGTTTGGGAAGTGATGTAGTAGAGGCAGGATCCATAGATAGCTTTAAGAAGAGGTATGATAAAGTTCATGAAGCAGGAAGAGTGACCTATTAAAGGCCAGTGAAGAGGCGGGGCCAGCAGCTATCTGTGACTTGACCCCTGCAACCACAACCAGATGAGTAAAACTGACACACACACACACACACACACACACAAACACACACACACACACACACACACACACACACACACACACACACACACACACACACATACACACACACACACACACACACACACACACACACACACACACACACACACACACACACACACACACACACACACACACACACACACACACTCCCACACACACACACACACACACACACACACACACACACACACACACACACACACACACACACACACACACACACACATTAGGGGCAGTACACAGTAATCATTACGTCATTCATTAATAATAAAGTGTTCTTTTCCCCTTCTATATCCGCGAGAAAAACTCGCTAAGTAATGTTTATATTATGACAGAGGCTCTTTTATCCAAGTCGCATTAGTGCACAAGTTATGGAGATGACTGTGGACCTCCCCGCTGGTTAATAGTCAACATAAACTAATTCTCCATTGTCCACTGCCCGTTTAGAAATCAGACTTTATTATCCAGGAGGCAGAGTCTTAATAACCATTCGTTAAATTATTTTATCGCAAATGAGCTCAACGTCTGAACTACAAATTCGTGTGAATATCTCTTAAACAGGAGGTACATTAGGGATAATATTTTTTTTAGTAAGTAAAAAGCCAAAAGAGCGGAGCGATATGTGGTAGGTGTGCTGCTTCCCGGGGTCACAAAGACCGTCCGCAAGGGGCAGTGGAAGTGTGAAGGGAAAGAGCGAACACCCCATGTACCGATGACAGGGAGAGGAGAGGTCACAGGTGTCACGGCGTTAAAGTACTCCAGGTAAACAAACATACTCAGCTTCACCGTCACACCTGTCAAGTTCAGAAAATCTTGTTTATACGACGCCCTTTATAGGTGCACGAGTTGGAGGCCCTCGTAAACCTCTGACAACATACTGGCTTTCTTGACTCTCTGTATTAAGATTCTTGAATGAGCGAGAGAAACAGATCAGGTCAGACGTGCACGAGAGCCCTCCGTAGTTTCATTACCACGAGTACACAACCTCTTAAATATTTATGATTGTACGTTTACAATGCTTCATGTTTCAACAACCGGGTACACAATTCCTCAACTGTTTCTTGAACACACATACGTAAGAAGAATGGTATACAATACCGACAAGATGAAATTAAGACACATTTGCAACAACTGGGTATCTTTATTGTAGACGTTTCGCCATCCAGTGGCTTTATCAATACAAATTCCAGGACATAATTTGAAGACAGTAGAACTATATATAGAAGCTGAGGTAATCAGTCCCTCAGCCTTGGAGTTGGTGCGAAGACCACCGTAGACGTGGATGTACTGGAGCAGAGGCAAAGAGCCTGGCGCTTATATACTAACGTCAGGTGGAAAGGGGACGTGTAGCAGACGAGGGCATAGTCACTGGTAGGCGGGATTCCTCAGAATCAAGATTCCATGATGTTGCAGACACTGCAACATCATGGAATCTTGATTCTGAGGACATGTACATAACCTTCTTCACGGGTACGACAAATACTACAACAACTAACCCATCTCTTTGGGTAGGAACTACTTCCACTGGGGAATCCCGCCTACCAGTGACTATGCCCTCGTCTGCTACACGTCCCCTTTCCACCTGACGTTAGTATATAAGCGCCAGGCTCCTTGCCTCTGCTCCAGTACATCCACGTCTACGGTGCTCTTCGACCAACTCCAAGGCTGAGGGACTGATTACCTCATCTTCTGTATATAGTTCTATTGTCTTCAAAATATGTCCTAGAATTTGTATTGATAAAGCCACTGGATGGTGAAACGTCTACAATAAAGATACCCAGATGTTGCAAATGTGTCTCAATTTCACGCATACATAATCCCTCCAATGTTTCATGAACGCACGCACGTAGTTAGACAACTGTTTCACAGAAATGACATAATTTTCAATAGTCATCGCTAAAAGAAATTAGTCAGAATTAATCCTTGAAACTCAGTGCATTAAAATGAAAAAAAATAATAATCCTAGAATACTCGACTTTGTTTTGCAGGGCGTCGTTATCTGTTTAAGATTCGTAGAATTTCATGATCACCAAAAATTAATGATTCGTTTTACTGTCATTTTGTTGCTTTAAAATTTTGAGAAAATAATTAACGATCTTGGGTTGCATCTAAAATTTAAATAATCTTTGTCTCTTGTGATAAAAAAAAAATAATTTCTTTATTAGTGCAATCAATAGATATTTCGCACAAGATATTATTGGAAAATATATTGAATAATATAAATGTATTTACTGTACCGTCTCGCAAATGGTAAAAGGGTATGTTTCAGCGAGAATTTGTGAATTTAGGAGCACTCCGTTTAATCTGGCTTACTTAAAAGCCATCATTTTAATTATGAGATTAGTGACCTTTGCAGTAAATTAAAATACACAAGTGGGCAAAATTGACCGAGACAAAACGCAAAACAAATCGTGTCCTTTAAACGTTTTCTGCAAGTCTCATAAATAGTAGCGTTTGGGAAGGTAAAAGGGCAAGACAAGGAAACAGGTGATGGAGATTTGTTGACTGTGAGGGACTGGGGCTGGGGCTGATGTGAGTAGGGCGGGTTGGGGGCTGTGGTGACAGACGGGTGGATAATAAGACTGGTTAGGTCTGGGGATTTAGGGCAGGTAGGGGCTGTGGGGAACGGGGTAGCAGCTAACCTAGAAGAGGAACCGCCTCCGAGGTTTGGGGTAGTGTGTCGTTAATCAATTGAGAGAAGACACAGAGCGAGAGCAGAACGGTCACGCCTGTGTTGTGGGCCACGATCCGACCAGATGCCGTAATCAGAGAGAGAGAGGAGAAACAGATTATACATGGTGCTGGTATGATTAACTTACATGGACTACTTGACCCAAAGCATTATCGGTTTTGAATGAAAACATGACAGTTCGGAGACTGAATAAAATTTGATATGTAGAGATTGTGCATTAGAAAAGAACGAGAAAGAGAGGGAGGGAGAGAGAGAGAGACAGAGAGAGAGACAGAGAGAGACAGAGAGAGAGAGATAAAGACAGACAGATAGAATGACAGAGTAGTCAGTGCTAGAACGATGGGAAAGTTGGCAAATTTCAACTCAACCCCTGTGTTCCTCAAGTTTTTATAATGATACTTAGCAAAGCTAGAAAATACACTAAAAAGATAAAAAAAAATGCTGCAAGACTTTAGTTATTGGTTGTAACCATTATTTACATAAACTTGGAGTGTTAAATAAAAAGTAGACCAAATGCTTTATAAATGTAGTCCCAATTATTTTATCCTAGCTGACGTGGCAAGAAAAAATATGGTTGCAAATTTTCAGGCAGCCTCGCCACCTTCGACTCTGGCCTAACCTAGCAGGGGCACAGCGTCGGATGTCGTTGGTAATATTCCTGATATGGTTAATGAGAAGACAGAAAGGGAGAGGAGAACGGTCATACCTGCAAGAGCAACAACACAAGAAAAATAATCATAATAAAAAAAAATGATCATCAGGGATAATTTTTTCTTCATTACGGTCACTAAGAAAAACACATCAAATAGTTACGGGGCTGTAAACTTGGCTGGGTTAGGAACAATTATACAATTTTTTTTTTGTCAATGTGTCAAAGTTAGATTCATCTCACTGCAGAACAATGAGGTGTAATTCATTTGGGTGTTAGTACCAGAGAGAAACCGCTGGCGACCTTGTACATGAGCTACTGATGTTTACAGCTCCGTGACCGACAGTAATAAGCCTACGGGAAGACAACAGCATTATAAAATATTATAATTCAGACAATAAATAATATCATGAAACATCATTGAGCAATGTAGACCCAAAGTTAACAAGTGGAAAAATGGAGGAAACGTAGAGAAAACAAATGACTATATGGCAACTTAAAAACCAATCAGAACTAAGGAATGGCAAACCGAGAACACAAGTGGTTACAGTAACAAGGGATAGGAGAGAGCGGTGTCACTTGTGATTAACACTTAAGGCTAAAGGAATTTGGTATGTTTTAACATTGGTGATTTATATTTTATTAAAAAAGAGGGTGGGGAAAGAACGTATTCACTATTTCTCCCTTCAGGTAAATTGTTGTAAATTTAAGTCATTTACAATGTTACGAATTTACGCGGCGTTTGCCCGTGGCGATGTGGACGGTGGAAGTCTACATATTGTATAATTTATTATTTTGGTTTTTTAGTATTTTTTTAGTTTACATCAATACTAATTTACATTCTGTCATGCTAATTTACACATTAAATTCAGAGGACAACTTTTGTTTTTGGAAGTTTTTAGGTAAGACATCCATCATCCATGTATAATTAACACACTAGAGTAACAGCGAAGTGAGACACCAACAGTTACGGACACCTGAAATAACACGAATTAGAGAGAGGGTTTATGTGGGGTCCTCGGACTCTTCACAGACACTCTTGAGTCTTCAGCAGTAGTAAAGGTCCATCAAATCTTTTGTGTATCCTCTAGCATGCTGAAAGATCTCGTAATCCTCACAAGGGAAATTCAAGGTTAAAGAAAATAAAAGATTTCAAAAGAAAAGAAAACAGAATGGGACATTTTTATCTTGAGAAGTGCCATGTGAAGATGAGATTGTCCAAGGGCCCCAACATAAACTAATAGGCTACGGCGCGTTGGGCGAGCAAGCAGCTGCCATTAGTCTACCTAGCACAGGCATGGCGTCCGATACTTGCGGCAGCGTCTCGGTCACCAGATTGTGGAAAACTGTCAGGGAGAGGAGAATGGTAACCCCTGCAAGAGACAAGGATGGCATAGGAGTCAGTGAAGCACGGTACGTTTCAAGTTGAACCAAGAAAGCTGTCATGAAGTTGGACGGCTTTCAAGGTGTCATCGTCGGGTGTGTTGTGTAGCGGGTGCCAGCAGCAACTTGTCGGGACACTGGGACTCTCTGGCGTCCCAACAAGCTTAAGTTCCCAAGTTGTGCTGGGAGACTGTATTGATGACTGCCAGGCGGCTCTCAGCACTTCTCTGGAAAAACTTACTCCTCCACACTACAAATTGGTGGGCACGTGGGAGGAAAATCAAGAGCACGAGAAGCACAGCAATCCGCCTGACAGCCATAGGGGCCAATGAATGTGTTTAGGTCTTGTATGTACATTATTTCATGTGGTGATTACGATGATGATGATAATGATGATGATGGCGACGGTAGTAAGGGTGTGAATGACAGAACGGAACGTACGCTGGCGGTGATGGGCTCGCCACATACAAGGTACGCAGCAGTTTGTGGATACTTTGTGCATGTAGTACTCGTCAGCTGGGTTATAGGGATTATTTTCCTTTTTTTTTTATAGCGCGTCACTTGCATGTCAGTTCCGTTATTTATGATCTTTGGTAATTTTTTATAAGAAAACTAGTATGTAGTGATGATACAAAACCACCGAGTTAAAGCATAATATTAAAAAAATACATATTTAAGTCAGCTATGAGTTCATCCCC
>NC_091293.1:34048858-34083858 GCF_038502225.1 Cherax quadricarinatus | reverse complement strand
ATTATATATATATATTATATAATATATATATATATATATACATATATATATTATATAATATATATATATATATATATATATATATATATATTATATAATATATATATATATATATATATATATATATATATATTATATAATATATATATATATATATATATATATATATATATATATATATATATATATATATATAATATATATATATATATATATATATATATATTATAATATATATATATATGTATATATATATATATATATATATATATATTATATAATATATATATATGTATATATATATATATATATATATATATAATATATATATATGTATATATATATATATATATATATATATATATATATATATATATATATATATATATATATATATATATATATATATATGTATATATATATATATATATATATATATATATATATATATATATATATATATATATATATGTATATATATATATATATATATATATATATATATATATATATATATATATATATATAATGTTCATTCGGTTCTTGGCGTTGAAGTGTATTATGTCCAATTTTCGTTTACAGTGTAAGATTATCTTCCAGTAAGTTGTCAGTGTAGACTCTCATCACTTGGATGAAGCATAATGATGATACCTTGGTGATCGTACCTAGGCGCTTCACCTTACAGCATTTCAAAGAATAATTGAACCAGGTTGAGCCTTCAGTGCAGGTAATCTTGGACGAAGTAGTTGGACGTACTGTACTGCTCACCAGACAAGGTACTGTACTCCGCGAACATACTAATAAAATCAACTTATTCCTTTTTACTCCCACCACGGCTTGAAACCCAGGAAAAGTTTTTATGTTTTTTTTTCCTTCATGCGCTTATAATCTTCAGTGACGACTTAAGGAGAGGTGAGAATAAACAGAATCATCTTCAGCCTCAAATCCCCTCACCTTGTTTTCTTCCACTTTAAACGTAAATTGAACATAATACACTTCAACGCCAGGAACCCTAACAACGTTGAATGAAGATGTGTTTTGCCAACGTGTGGATGTGACTAAGTTCACATCGGAGAGACTAGAAAACTTTCCCCATACGCTAACGAAACAAGTGCTCCCTATAGAATGAACACCATCAACAATACTTGTGTACAACACCGTAACACCCGCTATTACATCAAGACTTGTTACAAAATAAAGCTACTTTTTTCAAGATTAATTGTAGATATTTAGAGTTATTTACTGACTCCATAAAAATTGTAGTATGTTCTCTTTGGCAACATCTGTAGCACACATGAACTTGGAACAAAGAAAATTAGTAGGCCTCTTGCCGTATGCTACTTAGTCCTTGTGCAAATGACTTCCCGCCCTGGATGCACAATTTATAGACTGCATTTTTTCTGAACGTTGCTATGTACCTGATAAAGCCAGCTCATGGGTGAAACATATCATTCAAGACTAAACTACATTAGGTGTCAGTTGGAGGTTGCAGAACTCCTGTCCGAGCTCACAAGATTTTGCAATATCTGCCTCGTCAGTGGGGTCTCCGAGATCAACAGAACTCCCTTGGCGCAACTCTCAGTGTACTAATAAAAACGTAGCAGGTTCCTCCGCTGTCTTTATGCTTAGGCAGCTATCGGGAGTTAGCTAGTCTGTTGACGTCAAGTCAATTAGGGTTTGGGGAGTCCACTCTGCTACACTCATATATATTAACAATTTTATTTGCCATAAATATTTGATTAAACTGGACTTCGCTAATGCTTTAAGTCCAGTGAAGAGAGAGGATGTTCCACGATCCATTTACAAACAGTTCTCTTTCTTTAATATGTTCCTTCACTCTTGCTACTCCACTGGATCAAAACTTCTCTTTGGCGGACGCAAAATCGACTCGTTCAGATTTGTTCAGCAAGGTGACCTTTCCCTCACCACTTTTTTTCGCCAAGCTATTAAGGAAGTCCCCGAGGAGATGAACACTGAGTTTACCAGCAGGTTTCTAGATGATGGTAGTGTGGCAGGCACTACCGAGTCTCTGTTAGAAGAAACCAGATAAAACAAAAAACCTTCCGAAAACCTTTCAGATGTAAACTAGTGTCTTCCCGCAAACCCGCCATAGAGCAAATAAACAGCAGTCCTGCAAGGAGCAACTCATTAATCCCACTAAAACACTGATCTCGGTGCTCCACTCGGTGAAAAAAAATCGTTCTCTTTAAGAAGACGGAAACCGAAATAGGAAAGTGATGTTCGCGAGGCACTCTGTCATATTACTAGATGCTTATCCTTCCCTAAACTAACCACGATTTTTACGATTTTCTCTATTCTATGAAAGCAGCAAACTCAGCGAGTACGATACCATTCTAAAGTTATTAATGGAAATAATGACAACACGTCTAGCTAAAACTTTTGCCCACAAATAATCTAGCTGAACAGCTGTATTATGAAAAAAAAGTCCACATTGATGATAGATGGGACAAGTTGTGATTGCTCATCACTCTGAAAATTTTCTTTATGCAGTTCTAACTTTTGCAATTGGCACAAGTTTCGACCATCAGACTTTTCGCATTGCAGAGTCTCTCCACTTCACTGCAAAATGGTAGCCGACCAATGTAACTTGCTTGGTCTTCTATGCGAGTTCCAAAAGGATTGCATGTTAGACACAATGAAATCATAGAGATCATCATGAGAGACCTTCCTACAGCTCAGTATCCAGCCGAAAGGAATCCTTGATCTTTTATATCCTGCAATCCAAGTACACTTGCCAGTCGCCCCGATGGGATAACACTGTATCCTCGGAAGAATGGTAGATTCCTGGTGAGGGATTAAACATGTGAATGCGCTGTAGCTGATACATTCAGTTCAGTTTCGGTCAGCAGGGTGATACTGCTGATCAGGAGAGTATATAAGCTTAACAAGAATATGAAATTGGTTCATTACTAAAATTTTGTCCCAGTATTATGAGACTCATGAACCTCATGGAAAGATTATATATATATATATATATATATATATATATATATATATATATATATATGCATTCAGATGTTTCATCACTCTTCATGCATCCCTTATTTTTTAAATTATTTACCTCATTTTACACAGACCCATCTGCAGGCACATCCCCTCCAAATTATACATAAACATACGCTCATCCATAATCCTTCCTTACGATTTGGCCTCCAGTCTTTCATTTCCTAGATTTCTTCTTACTCTCATCACAATATTTCCTTTTCTTGTTCTTTTTGCTTCATTTGCACACAAATCTAAACACCTCTCCTAACACACACACACACACACACATATACACACATATTCGTGCCTATGTCTTTCATATGCATTTTAGGAAGTTTAGGCTTCGTTATATGATTTCAAATTTATGTAGCCATCGTTGAAGGATAATCGTTTAATATACCGAGGATAACAGGTCTCTGTAGACTCTCAGTTCCTTAAATTATCAGCCGCTTTTTCCGATACATCATTCTTTCACCTTTTCACCAAGGCAGCGTGTCTCACTAGCCCTAAACTTCTTCATTGTGGATGCTTCAGTCAGCACTGTATTCCTGATATTTTGAGTAAATATTAATATCAGCAGATTTGTGGAGATGAGCAATCTTTTTGTCGCAGAGATGTTCATAACAACTTTCCATTCAACTCTGAATCTTATTCTTCATGCTAGGTAGTTGCGAAATGCGTTGAATTGATCGCAATCAAGTGAAAATGTCGTCAATATGCCTGTGCCATATCATACTGGGGTATTTGGTACTGGATAGTATCAGAGATTCAAAATACTCCATGTATAAAGTGAAGAGAACTAGTCTGCTTCCCATGCTACAATTATTTTGCAGAATTCATTGTTAAATGAGAATACATCGATTGTTGCACATAGCCAAGGGAGAGCGATTTTCTTGGTGATGGAGACTGGGAATTGGCTTAGTATTTCAAGATAACTTCTATAAAAAGGGAGTCCACAACCGGCTTCACAGAGATGGGTAGAGATTCGGGACTGGCTTTAGGTATACGAAAACCTGTAGACAGGAAATTGTTGACATGACATTCAACGAGTCAAGTACAAGGCACTAAGTTCTAATTTGAGCAAGTAGGCCCACCGCAGTCCTCTTTAAGTTCCATACATGTCATATGCCGAATTTCCCTATCACCTGACCTTCGCTTTATAACCAACGTCTTTCATTAGTATATCCTACTGAGGAGCACCCTAGATGTTGGGTCGAAATATACAATCTCTTTTGTGTTTTACTGTCAAATACTCGGTTTTCTGTCAGTATTGAAAAGCATTCATTTCACTTCACTTGATATATATATATATATATATATATATATATATATATATATATATATATATATATATATATATATATATAATGTCCATATTGGATATGCAATACTCTAGATAACAGTATGACCAAGCCTGTTAAAAAACCTATCTTCATTGGACATCAAGTTTAAGAAAGGCAAATTAAACTTTGGATTTAATGCACTAATATCACCAAACTGCTAAAATATTGAAGCTGAAACAATATAATGGTGCATTACTTATCTAATAAAGTATAATGTGACTGTAATCACATATGCTTGACAGAAATGTATAGCGAAACAGAATTATACGTTACGTTACCTGTAAAACATATTATTAGAGGACTGTGTAAATAGGTTTAAGGCAAAACTGACTGCTTGATGGTCATTAAGGCTGCAATTCATCTTTACACTATCCAAATAAACCTGTTTCTTGATGACCGAATGGAAAATAATTTAATCTTTTCATTCTTCTACCTCAAGTAAGAAACTTACTCAAATACATAATTTGCAATAATCAAAGATTTTTCTTCGCAGTAAAACAGTAAAAGTAGGAGAATGAGGAAAATATGAAGCATAGTATTAATGTAAACCAGTTTTGCAGTAAATAAACCTACTAAATATAGAAAACTAAACCAGACTATTACATTGTAATAAACCGAAATGAACATTCATCTTTACTTAACTTTGTATGTATCACTGGTATATAATACAAACGATTTAATAAATTACACACCTGTGCAGCACAAGGTATCATTATTCTGTAAATAAAGAAAAACGATACCAAGATGTTGCATAGGAGTGTAAATTCATCATTATTACCTAAATTTAATTTTAAATTTATTATTTACAAGGATTCCAACGATCTAAGTAGAAAGCATTCGAGTATTCATTTCGGATTCTAAAACAAAATTTTCTGAGTACTGTATTTACAACTTTGTTCTGTGAGCTAAGCCTTTATGCTACAATGTGAAGCTACGTAATGTACCTCCTATACACTGCAACTAAACATGGGAAAATTTCTACACATAGATAGTATTTCATAAAGTAAGAATGGGAATTCTATCTTTATATCTGCAATAAGAATTTAGTGTTAAAGAAATAATGAAAACAAATCTTAAAGAAATCTTGGAATACAATTCAGACAACATTTTTTTTCTACTGTTTTTCAGATAAAAAGCTTACGGAAAACTTAGCTGGAAATTATGTTCAGGCTAAGCTAGGAGATGATAGTTTTATATTAAGCATCTGTTACTTGTTGATTATATTGTATGCTAAGACTAACTGTTGTTTACAGAAAAGTTAGTTACCTTATTGAGGAAAGTAAAAAATATGTCCTCTTAACTAATATATCATTGAGTATCATTGAGTTTAAATTGATATGATAAAGGAAAAAATATTAATGAAAATCTAGTTCTGTGAGTGCAAGTTAACAGGAAAGGAGCTGCTAATATTAGTCGAAAACTAGTAAGATTATTAGAAATTTGCTGAACTGAGAACAAAAGTATTTTGATTTTCAGCTTCTACGGTATAGTTAGTTGTGAAATGTTAAGAGCTTTGGTTTTAAATCGTGCCGGCCTTGTTTAAACAAAATATACCTGCTGAAGATGGTTTTGTGGAAGCATTGGTCATACACATACGGACTCTTTATATTACTTAACTATGCAGGACAAGCCACTGGGGATGGGGTGGAAATCCTTAGTTCAAGTACTTTCACACTTCTCAGTGCGTCATCATGAACTGTGTAGTGTTGCTAGAACAAGCACACAATATAACGATATAAGGTAAGGAGAGATTAAAGGATATTAGTAGAATTTAGATCATAGAAATATTATCGGATAGGCATAGAAGATCCCCATGGATGGCATATTAACCGACACTGAGAAAAATAGTAGACAGTAGGAAGAGACACTTCTGAGTACATTGGCAGAACATTCGAGTACCTCAGAGCAGGACATTTAAACGGACAAAGAGCACATTGTATTCCTTTCTATCATTATTTGAAAAGGTCACACAGAATAATAGCTATCCATGTTTTCAGTATCTAAGGAGAAACTTATTTTCTCAAGCCACATGACCTGTTATAAACGATTAGAAAAAGCTTAGGGCTGGATTTTTATATCTTATAATTTCATACTTGACATATCAGAAACTCTCCTACCCCATAGAGGTAGTAGGGGGATGATGGTAGGGTGGGGTTGGCACCGACCACTAACCCAGTCTAAGGGTAACCATGGCCGGTGACACCTACGCTACTCTGAGACCTCTCTCCCTGCTTTGGTTGCTCCCTTGCAACATTGCACAGCTCCTGATGACGCACTGAGAAGTGTGAAAGTACTTGCGCTGAAGATTTCCACCACTCCCCCGTGCCGAATAGGTAAAACTGGTCATTTAGGTAATTTACCAGTTTTACCTAATCGGCACGACAGATTATGTATAAACACCGGCCGTCACCCAGCGCGGAAGGGTGCCTCGAAAAAAAAGAATAAAAGACTTCCACTGTCATTTCTTCAATCACGGTCTTACCAGAAGCGTGACATCACAGTTCAAATGATCTTCCAAACTGCAACATGTCTGCCCGTTCCTCAGAGTGCAGGTATTGTACTTCCCATCTCCAGGACCTAAAGTAAGTCCGATTAACTGGTTTCCCTGAGTCGTTTCATAAATATTACCTTACTCACTCTCGAAATGTATATCAAATCATAAAAACCATTGCCTCCACTCCTTTCCAACACACTCGTATACGCCTGTTGTATATCCAATCCCCTAGCACTCAAAACCTCTTTTACCCTCTTCCCTCCAACTTTTACAACCTTTCCTAGGATAACCCCTACCCCTCGTACCCTCCACCCCACATTTATAAGCTCTCCTTGGCATTATATTTTTCTACGCATCCTTTCTTAATGTCTAGAGTAACTCAGTAACCACTCCTCAGCCCTCTGAATAATACTTTTGTTCTCTGAGTAATCCCGCACCTCCTAATCTCTAAACTCTGAATTCTTTTCATAATATTCACACAACACATTGCTCTCAGCCTCCTATTCACTGCAAAGTTTAGAACCCATGTTTCACACCCATATAAGTGTTGTTACCATTATACTCGGGTACAGAACCCTAAGTGCACCACCCACCTTCTTTCCCTTCGTCAGTTTTATGGTTCAAATCATGTCTCAAAACCATCCACCATCTCTTCACCTTGCTCTGTTTACATTCATTTTTAATTTACCTTTTCTTATACACTCTTCCAGATTCGTTTACCAACCTTAGCATCTCTTCAGAATTTCCGAAAAGAACCACTCATCGGCAATTGGCAACTGTGACAACTCCCATTTTATTTTATATTCATTATCTCTTAATCTCACACCTCTTCCCGACAACGGAGACATCCTACATCATTGTATAAGTCCTTCTTTTACTGGAAAATAATCTCCCTCTCACCTTCAAACCCTAACCTAAGCCTCGCTTTTTCACATAACTCTTTAGTAAACTACCACCTCTTCCATACATTGCAATATCTACCACACTGCTTCCCTTTCCACCGTATCATGCCTTTTCTAAATCCATAAAAGTAATTTAAAGTTCTTAACCAATTTAAGTATTGTTCACATATACAATTCACTTGGCCTACACATCTCCTACTCTTCCTAAAACTTCTTTATTCATCTGCAGTCCTACTCTCTGTCTGACCCATAATTCTCTCAGTAATAACTCTACCATATACCCTGCCCTACCGGCTATACTCACCGGAATTATTCCCTTATAATTTTTACACTCTCTTTTAGCCCTTTTTCCTTTTATGCAAAGGAACTATGTATACTTTCTGCCAATCCCTGGGTCCCTTCCCCCTTCGTATGCATATTCTGCTCACTGCTTCACACACCTCCCCCACAGTCACATCTGGCTTTTCGTCACTCCTGAAAGAAGTTATTCCTCCCTGCCCAGCGCAAGAACTCGAGGCCTGCTTCTCTTCCTCACTATCAGAAACTCTTCAGTACATTTCTTCCTTCTATCTTCTCATCTAGTGACTCTTCTCTTTTGTTTTTAACTGTTAAATCCATTTTCTACCTAGGGTTTCTCTACTTATTGATCTCATTACAAAACTTTTCCTTATTCTCCATAAAATCTATTGATAAAACCCCACTAACTCTCTCATTAGCTCTGCTTTTGTATTCCCTCACCACTCATTTAAAGTCTCGTTTACTCTCTATATACTTCTACATTTTATATCACTTCTACATTCTAAAAACTTCTCATGCTAACTTTCTTGTCCCTTACCACTCGCTTTATCTTGTCATTACACTAATCACTTCTCTTTCCTCCCTCACCCACCCTCCTGTACCTAGAAACTTTCGTTGCACATTTTAACACTGTTTTGTTAATTCTGCTCTATACCTCCTCTACGCCGCCCTCATTACCTCTTTATCAGTCGCTCCTTTCGCTCTATAGTTGCCTGTCTTTTCCTTTAACTTATAAATTTTCACTTCTCTCTTATCCACTGATGATATTCTCCTTGTACCCATCTACCTCGTACTTTCATTGTAGATACCACTAAATTATGATGTGATATATTTATTATATCTCTAAAAGCATGCACATCCAGAAGTCTACCCCTCAACCTTTAAACTTTTAATACAGTCCAACAAATTGCCATCAACACGCCCTGTATAGTATCTCGTGTACTTATTGTTACCAATAACAAAACCTCTATTTATACATAATACAGTTAGACTTTCGCTTATCATTTAACCCTTGCACTCCAAACGTACCTAGAACATCCTAGTTTCTCCCACTTTAGCATTGAGGTCCCCCACCACAATTATTTTCTCATTTGATTCAAAACTCCCTAAACACTCGAGCAATACCTCCCAAAATCTCTCAATTTCATTGCACTCCTCTCTTCTCCAGGTCCATAGACACGTACCCACTTCTACCCTTCCACCCATATTATTCTTGAATTACTTGCATATGTTCCCTCGTTCCATAATTAGCTCTGATCCTCTCAGATACACCCGACCTAACCACCATTCACTCCTCCCCACTGAAATTCTCATATATATATATATATATATATATATATATATATATATATATATATATATATATATATATATATATATATATATATATATATATATATATAATGTGCCGAATAGGTAAAACTTGCGATTTTGCCTCTTCTTGCCGAATACGGCAAGCAAAAATTTGTGTATGCAATAATTTCGCAAAAATCATTCTGAACCTAACTAAAACAATATATTTCATTGTGTTTGTTTATTGTTAAATTATTGTAAACTTATCTAAAATATGTTTAGTTGGATTAGGCTAAATTAAATTGCGCTTGTTATAATAAAGTTGGGTAAATTTTCTAAGGTACTTTTGGTAAAGGAAAAATAATATATCTTTAAATGTATATGAGAAAACTTTAGAAAGGACTTAATTTTAAATGAGTTCTTAGTAATTGACCAATTTTATCTATTCCTATACCTATAGATGTGCATTAGAGAATTACACTATGATATTTTGTGAAGTGTATAACAGTATGGAGAGCTTGTCTATCGGCGAGGTAATCATGGCTACTAACTACCTCATTCGTCACTATGTGACAATAACTGCTCGCTTAAAACCGACTAATGTGATCAGGCCTCTTAACCATTCTGTTGCCTCTCTCTTCCTATCTACCTCGTTCTTTTCCCATCTCTGTTTTTACTGTTTCTGTTATACTCTAAGAAAATATGAACTTGTTTACCATTCGGACGCGCGTTTAGGATTTTTATCAATTCGGGTTCCTGTTATGGCGTCGTCTAGGAAAGGGACTGTGTGTGGATATTTTCATGCGGTCTTCCGCATGTCCAGGTGTTCAGTTTTGAATTCAACATCTTCATCGGAATAGGGTTAATATCCCTGTTCCTGAAGCGTTGTTATAGCGTCGTAAGTTTTCAGTATAAAGATATTATGTTCACGTATATTCTTGGTAAATATATATATATATATATATATATATATATATATATATATATATATATATATATATATATATATATATATATATATATATATATATATATATATTACCTGTTTCATCTAATTCTCAAGATCTGATATTTTGTTGGTATAAGTGTCGCGTCATGTGTACGGAAGGAAACTGCTTCAGTCACACCAGGATCACACATAACAGTCATCTTTTGTTTTATTGAGTTGAGGCTGGCTGGTATGATCTTTAATTATGATTAAATTATTCTCTTTAGCTTATTTTGGACTAACTGAAATTAACTATTTAATTTCTAGATTAGATATTTCCCTTATAATTCATTTTTATTTACATGAAGCGTACTTGAAATTACATTAATCGAAAATGTGTATCTTATTATTCATGTGGACACGTCTATAAACTATGACATAAAAAATAACATTCACAACTGTATAACATCAAAGTTCAAGTTCCTAATTAGTACACAACACAGCATTTTATTCTAAATACAAAACCTCGTAGTACTAGAAGCATGAGCTATTTCGTAGTTCATATTTCCTACTATTATCAAGTTCGATATTTTGGGAGTGGCTTGTAGCTTCGTCAAAGTTTTCACCTAATTATAAAATGTAAACTTTTTTGTCAACTGTTTGCTACATTTAATATAAAACTGAGTCGTGTGGAAAAATTTCCCGGTACTTATATTCGGTTGTCAACAACAATTTGCTGAATAAAGTACCGTGATATTTTGCCGTTTTCCGTCAGTGTCATGGATAGCAGAGAAGAACAATTATTTTAAATACTCTGATGATATTTTCACATGCTCAGTGTAAATATTTGCTATTATGGGTTTACTCCTGTCGTAATTATTAGGTTTAGTTGTTGTATCGCAATCTCGGTGTGAGTGATAAGTATTTTATTTCAGTATTGCTGCTGTCATTAGTCATATGGTGTTATAACGACGAGCTGTTCTAGTATTTGGAGTTCCAGGATCTTTCTACTTTGATTCTGCCACAACCATCCAACCTATGATGTATGTTACCGGCAGGGAAGGACTATATATATATATATATATATATATATATATATATATATATATATATATATATATATATATATATATATATATATATTCACTTTCCGTGAACAAAACAATTGTATATGCACTTTTGTTTAAGGATATTTACAAAGGATCACACGGATGGAGGTATGAGGAGGCTAGGAGAGCATGCATCTATAAGAAGTGTACAGGAAGGTGGTGATTCCATCGCTCAGACCGCTGGAGTTGGCTGACTAAAGATGCTACACTCTGACATCTGCAAAACACAGAATGCGAGCACAAGAACGAGATCGGAATTTAGAATGAAGAGTGTGTCGAGGTAGTTCTGGAATAAGGCTACTGTTAGCTAGGTGGATATAAAAATGTCAACTGTGCTAACGAATATGACGATACTGTGACAGTTTATTTCCAAATGTAAACTCTTGAGTAATTTATCGATTTAAGACGAAAAATATTTGTATCACAAAAAAAAAAAATAGTTTGACTTTAGGAAGTTTCCGATCTTAGAATAAGTTCGTTATTTAGGAAATTTTTAGGAAACTCATTAAAATTCACACTGACAATCTGCTAAATAATAGAAAAAAAAGATAGAAAAAGTAAATATGTTATACATGTGACATAGTGATATGTCTTAATCATATTTTTCTTCTCATATTATTTAACGCTACTGCTATAATTTTCATACAAAAACTCCCGCTTTAAAAGAACGCCTAAAATTATAAATAATTATTATCACCTGCAGTGTGAATAACAACTTTTCTGCAGTGTGACCAACCTCAGCGTCTCTGAAGAGTTGAACTCTCCACGTGAGGTGTGGGAAGACGGGGGTGTGGTAGAGGTGGTGGTGGAAGAGGACATTATCACTGGGGAGGACTCAGCGGTACTCAGGTAAATCATGCAGGTGGCCGCAGAAGCTAAGAACTATGACAAAAACAACTTTTAAGACATGTCATGATAGCCGCTGTGGGAGACTGAGAGAGAGAGTTCTCAGAAGACAGTTATTTACTGATATCCTTGATGCAAGTATTTGTAATAAAGTATACAGGTTCCGAACAGGAACAACTAGTTAATGGCTCACAGTGCTGAAGACAACATTATTATCTGTTGCTTCTCGGCACTTCGAATGAGGCTATACTGAGCTTCGAGTCTTTGAAATAATACGAGTTACTGAACCCTCCTTGTCCCGAGTTGCTAAATGACAGCTTTACGACGATACCGGTCAAGTTTGTATGAAAAAAAAAAATAGGCCGGATAAGAACTAGGGCACACATGCAGAACTAACCTTCAGCCGCTACGAGACCTCGCAGAGTTGGCCCAACACCTCATGCGTGGAAGACGATTTATTTGTTCTTGACCAATAAATTCTTCAGTTTATTTTAATTTTGACCAATGGTGTGTAATTATCTATTAATTAATTATTTAAATAGCGACTTGTTAGTAACGAAGGGTTCAGGGAACTCGACGCAAGAGGCACACAACTTAGACCATGCAGGAAGCAGCAGCTAAAGTGATCCACCAGTAATTAGCCATTTCACCATCGCTGAATTTTGAAACTGAAATTCTTAATTATCTGAATGAGTAATTTTTTAGAGACCTGTCTGTAATTATTGCACATGTTAAATTGTGTTATCGAGGTGAGGAAGGTAGACAATTATGATAATAACAAGAGGTGAAGGAACAGATGCTGTCCAGGAGGAGAGTACGTTAGTAATAATATATAATCAGCCTTGGTAATCATAATTTTGTCTTAAATTTAATTTAATACACATTAAAATATTAATATCACTCTATAGGGACAGTCTTTAAACGCTTATAACATATCTGTGAGGATTAATCTTAATAGATGTATCATGAATAAAGTTATAAATAAAAACAAAGCACATAGCTTATCTACCACACTGCTTGCCTGATGATAGCCAGAAACTCTGCTACAAACAGCCAACAAGAAAACTTATAGTGATAGCCATTCGTTTTAATCTTAATACAAGAACCATGAAAGCTAACACAAAGATGAGCCGCCTATCACTCAGGCAAGCCTGACAGTAGTACAGTGTGCGTGCAACATGCTGCGCTTGTACCAACTGGAATGCAAATTGCACACAAAATAAAAGAATATATATATATATATATATATATATATATATATATATATATATATATATATATATATATATATATATATATTTATATATATCACTGAAGGATACAGAGACGACCATAAGGGGAACCAAGAGACAGTGACACACAAGCAAAGGTAAGATAGACACAAACGTCATGGGCCTCCCCACTTGGAGTTGAGTGCTTACTGCATGACACTTGAGCACACCATCATGAATGGAATGCATGATCTGTGTGAATCTGTTTGTCGTGTCTACTGTGTGTGGAAAGGGGGGGGGGTAGTATTATATGTTTCTTTTTTTCTGGGGGAGGGAGAAAGGGAGGGGGAGAGGGATAAGAGGCTGCAGGGTTGCTGAAGGTTGATATTTTCCAAAGGGAGAGAGAAGAAGAAACAGCAGGGAAAAACGAAATATGGATGTAATTTAGACTAAAAAAAAAAATACAGAATGACTAGCGCTACGGGAGAGGAAAAAATATTACAAAAAAAAGAAAAACCTGCTCCGCCATATGATGGGCAACTCTGTAATGCCTTTAACAGCAGTTAAGGAATAAACCAACTCGCTATGTGTATATTAAGCACAGTTTACTCCCTCCGTTAACATCCTGGGTATCTCTGGCCGCGCTCTTGCGTTCGACACTGTACATCAGACTTCATCTGTCACCAAGTTTACCTATGAGAGGCACCGATTCGGACGTGGCGGGTGTGGTGGCTGACACCATGTTCAAGAATAGGGTTAACGACAGCAGAATTGTTATTTCTGCAAGTTTAGAACAGGTAGTTTAATTTGTGGCTTTTAATCCTCTTTTCGAACAAAGAAGACATTGAACCAAAACTTATTTACAGTTGGTTTTTAATGTATTATTTCAATGTATTACACAGAAAAAGTTGCCTATACAAGTGTTTTTTTTTTCAGGTATCATGTCAAGGCATTTTTTTTAAGATATGATATTGTTTTTGTAAAGTCTCCATGGGAAGATACGAACATTACAAAATACGACTAGAAGGTAAAATGGACAACTAAAAGACACCTGCATTAAGAGTAAAAGTGATGTCTGCACACCAAGGGAAGGGTCAACACTATGTACAGTGTGTAGGCGCGGTCACTTAGGGGGCAGTAACCACAACAACCAAAGCTAAAATTAAGAATGAAAACCCCCCAATAAAGAGAAAAGGAAATACCACTTGACGCTACAACATTTATGATTGAAAAGTTTACGCTGGGGTACATCTGCCTGCCTGAAGGCTACAGTGACAGACCAAGACAGTTCTCGGTGACTGTAGGTGGCACATTAACCCCACACGGTGTAATCTTGGCTGATGCAAGAATCTTTTAGCAATATCAGCAGGGACTGTCTGTCATACATACCATGTGAAAGAGAATCTTATTTATTTTGCCAGGTATTATTAATGTATAATTTATATATGTATATATATAAATATATATGTTTGGTGAGAATAAGAATAAATTCTCTTTATTATTCTCACGAAAATGAGCTGAAATGGAATTTTATTAATTATAGGGGCATTTTAGAAAGGGGTTATTTAAGAAAATATAGCAAAAAAGGTGTAGAACTTCAAGGTATTCTACTCCACTAATCTACCTTCTTGAGGACAGCTCTATACTCTTTTAGATCACTTCCTGTGTTTCTTCCACAGCCCTCTCTTCTAATCTGATGGTAAAAACCTTAAGGCCTTGTGATGAGCATATCGACGCTGCAGATGAGAACATTGTAAAGTATGATCCAAAAGCAGCAGGGTTTTGATGAGTGAATTTATCCTGCTGTTTCTGTTTAGTCTGATGAAGTAGGAGCTGAACATGATTGAACACTTTCTACCCTATGGATAAGGATCTAAACATGAGTGATCACCCTGTAATGAAGTTGGATCTGAACATAATTAAAGAATTTTAAATTAATCTACGAATGATTTAAAAGGTACATAGTTTTATTAAATAAACCCAACATTAAAAAAAATTATTAACACGAAGGTAAACACTCTTCAGCCACAATAACTTAGCTGATATAAAATGACATCAAAACAACGCTTGTTACTGAGAAACAGCATTCAAATTATCAAACAAATTTAATGAAAATAGGTTACTTGTGCATGACCTACAGACCGAATGCTGCTAGGCAAAAAAATTCTGATATCCATAACCCTATACTGTATATTACTGAAAATGCTCATCATAAATGCATTAGTGATGAGCAATGAATAACACAGAGGCCACACTAAACTTAAAAATAAAAGTATCTGAATAAATAAAATTTTAAAGTTACAAGAAAACCTACATTCAAACCGGTAATGCAAATGAATATTATGTAACTAGCATGATGCAAAAAAGTTAGAAGAACGTTTAATGGTGAAATATAATAAGAATGCAGGCTGGCAGATGTTACAAAAAACATGAAACTGCATGAATGAAACGTATTGTGATCGATGATGTAGTTAGATCTGTGAGGGTGAGGGTAGGGGGGTTATCTGTCCTTAATGATACCCTTAACATATCCTCCACACACTTCAGCCCTTAATAGCGACTAAGTCAATCTTATTGTGACTCATGAATACCATGATTATACTGTAAAACATTTCTGGTCTTTACACAACGTTCATCATAAGGAATTCAATTTACTGGTTTGAATTTCCTTCCTTTTTGATAACCATTACAATACACATTATGTTCATATACTCTATAGACTATTAACTAGCAATAAAATATATTTCTTGCCCATCTAACGGCAAGTCGAATTTAAATAAAACTGGCATTAAAATCAAAGTCGGGACTACTTAAATCTGAAGAAGTAGATTTTGCTTGAAAAAGGAAAGTACTGCCTGTACTGTTTATACAACAAATACGACTCCTCAAAACTCTCATTAATTTAATTCCAGTGGGGTTACCTGAATCACAACGGTCTTTATTACTTTAAAATATTCATATTTTTTTGAGAAAACATTTAGCAGCTTACATATGAATAAAATCATACCTGAAACTCAGTGCACAAGTTCACTGTTTTAAAGAAAACAATATATTTATTACACCGACAGAGTTCAGATATGTATATATATATATATATATATATATATATATATATATATATATATATATATATATATATATATATATATATATATATATATATAATATATATATATATATATATATATATATATATATATATATATATTGCGGCAAATTAACTTCATTGTAATAGTATTCAGGCAGCCTGCTAAATTAGGCTTCAGTGTCCTACACTTCAAATAAAACAGTACTCGACCCTAACAATCATAACATTTAATAAAGTTCATAATACAAACAGTTCTTAATAAATCGTCTTAGAAATGAATACATCTAGACCTATGAACTAAACGCTAAGAATTTCCCTTCACTAAAGAAATTATCCCATGATACGCTAAAAACCGAGTTTGATGCTTTAGAACTTTACATTTACATTATGAAACTTTCATACTGTAAAAGACCAACCAGTATTTTGAGAACGACCAGAGAGACTCGGCAGGACTCCGCAGGGCACAATGAACCATGTCTACGCTGTAGCCTACATGAGCCTCACAGTATACCGGGAAGCTGCTGCCAGGCGCAACAATCTTAAATATCGCTTAGTATAAAAATTATGATTTTTCCCTTACAATGAAGGTATGATAATAAATTTTGTTAATAAGTGTGTGTATATAATATATATATATATATATATATATATATATATATATATATATATATATATATATATAAATATATATATATATGGATGGATGTATGTATATAGGAGAAAATATTCAAACAGCTCCGGGGGAAACCTTGAATTTTCCCTGAAGTAAGTTTATTCTTTTCTCTGAGGATGAGGGTCCCCAGCACAGTTCCAGAGGTGGTACCTCCATATATATATATATATATATATATATATATATATATATATATATATATATATATATATATATATATATATATATATATATATATAATGTCGCACTTTTAAAGCAGAGTTTGCGATCTTGGCTTATAAAGCTAATATTGTTTTGCCAAACAAGCCGAGTGTAAATTTATTGCAAAAAAAGTCTCGGTGAAAATCAGTCTGAGCTTCACGAAATAATTCATATCATTGATAGTAATTAATACTAGCTACATTTTGGTTAGTTTAAAATAGGTTTGGAAAGATTAAGCTAAATTGCTCTCAATAGGGTTCAAGTCTGAGGAGGACTTTCTGGCTGGTTATCGAACAATACATTTCGTAGTGACATGGTGTACCGTCTTGCATTAAAATCATAGTATAGGACAATCTGAATGATTCGGAAAATATGATCTCAGTAATTCAGTGTTCGTTATTACTAAAATTAGTGGTGACGTTTTCCTTAGGTGTGGGCCTGTTATCAACACCATCCTCAAAGAAAACACAACCAAGTCCTCACTGAATTTTCATACATGCCGATGGTTTCTACTATATGCTTCGTTTGATTGCCTGCCTTATGTAGTCCAGTAGTCTATGGAATTGTCTTTTGTATCAGCTACTTACTCTTGCATATATTAAATCGTCTATAGCCAAAAACGTTAGGCAAACTCAGCACTCAAGTTCACAGGGTGCAGGGAGACTAGGAACACAAGCCTAGAAGACACTTAGGATGCAGGCTAAGTGCTAGGCCAGCACATTTTTTTTTTTTTGGTCACGCCAAAACACCTACCAGGGTAGGATCTTGCTTTCACCTTTAAAGTATGTCATTACGCCATCAAAGTATATATATATATATATATTATATATATATATATATATATATATATATATATATATATATATATATATATATATATATATATATATGTGTGTGTGTGTGTGTGTGTGTTACTACAAAATCATCAATAACTCTACATATCTAACTGTGCAATTTTAGCACAATGAATGAAATATACAAAACTCACATAAGCATCAATCACATTCTCGAAGATGACAAGTAATGTTGATTTATTTATTAAGAAAAAATCTCTTGACAAAATGTCTTTTTCACAAGATAGATGAGCAGTTCAGGTGTGTTGTGGCTGTGGTACAGACACAACAAGACGGTGTGTTGGGGCTGTGGTACGGACACAACAAGACGGTGTGTTGGGGCTGTGGTACGGACACAACAAGACGGTGTGTTGGGGCTGTGGTACGGACACAACAAGACGGTGTGTTGTGGCTGTGGTACGGACACAACAAGACGGTGTGTTGGGGCTGTGGTACGTACACAAGACGGTGTGTTGGGGCTGTGGTACGGACACAACAAGACGGTGTGTTGGATCTGTGGTACGGACACAACAAGACGGTGTGTTGGGGCTGTGGTACGGGCACAACAAGACGGTGTGTTGGGGCTGTGGTACGGGCACAACAAGACGGTGTGTTGGGGCTGTGGTACGGACACAACAAGACGGTGTGTTGGGGCTGTGGTACGGACACAACAAGACGGTGTGTTGGGGCTGTGATACGGACACAACAATACGGTGTGTTGGGGCTGTGGTACGGACACAACAAGACAGTGTGTTGGGGCTGTGGTACGGACACAACAAGACGGTGTGTTGGGGCTGTGGTACGGACACAACAAGACGGTGTGTTGGGGCTGTGATACGGACACAACAATACGGTGTGTTGGGGCTGTGGTACGGACACAACAAGACGGTGTGTTGTGGCTGTGGTACGGACACAACAAGACGGTGTGTTGGGGCTGTGGTACGGACACAAGAAGACGGTGTGTTGGGGCTGTGGTACGGACACAACAAGACGGTGTGTTGGGGCTGTGGTACGGGCACAACAAGACGGTGTGTTGGGGCTGTGGTACGGACACAAGAAGACGGTGTGTTGGGGCTGTGGTACGGACACAACAAGACGGTGTGTTGGGGCTGTAGGACACAACAAGACGGTGTGTTGGGGCTGTGATACGGACACAACAATACGGTGTGTTGGGGCTGTGGTACGGACACAACAAGACGGTGTGTTGGGGCTGTGGTACGGACACAACAAGACGGTGTGTTGGGGCTGTGGTACGGGCACAACAAGACGGTGTGTTGGGGCTGTGGTACGGGCACAACAAGACGGTGTGTTGGGGCTGTGGTACGGGCACAACAAGACGGTGTGTTGGGGCTGTGGTACGGGCACAACAAGACGGTGTGTTGGGGCTGTGGTACGGGCACAACAAGACGGTGTGTTGGGGCTGTGGTACGGGCACAACAAGACGGTGTGTTGGGGCTGTGGTACGGACACAACAAGACGGTGTGTTGGGGCTGTGATACGGACACAACAAGACGGTGTGTTGGGGCTGTGGTACGGGCACAACAAGACGGTGTGTTGGGGCTGTGGTACGGGCACAACAAGACGGTGTGTTGGGGCTGTGGTACGGACACAAGAAGACGGTGTGTTGGGGCTGTGGTACGGACACAACAAGACGGTGTGTTGGGGCTGTAGTACGGGCACAACAAGACGGTGTGTTGGGGCTGTGGTACGGGCACAACAAGACGGTGTGTTGGGGCTGTGGTACGGGCACAACAAGACGGTGTGTTGGGGCTGTGGTACGGACACAACAAGACGGTGTGTGTCAAGACAATTTTAAGTGGGACAGTCGATTATTCAAAGAGTTTACAAAGCAGCAACCACTGGCTTACTGGTGTTTTGCATAAATTTAATAAGTGTCTTATATCCGAAAGAATACGCAACACCTAAAGACCCGACTTGATTTGCCAACATTGTCTCTTGTTTCATAGATGGTATTAATAGTGTACCTAACTTATAAAGTTTAAAGCTGATGTTCGAAATATAATCAGCATGTTTTCTTTTATACAGGTTTACACGATTATGTTTCGTTCATTCATTTATTTGTATATAACCTTGAACAAATTATCAGCCTTTTTAAAATTTCTTGCATGGTAAAACAAATTATTCAGTTCTGGCAAGATCTAATACTATGGTTGTATTGTATTTTAATTCTTGATCACATTTTGTTTAAGAGATCTTAAAAATGCAAGTATCAACATTGTTTGGAAATTCTTAGTCGGGATGATTTTAATAATATGAACATTTTTCAATATAACGTTGACTTTAAAAATTTGAATTATTGAATGATTTTCACTAAAGTTTATATAATGTGGGAGTATCAACGAATTTTTGAATGTATGGTTCCTAAAGAGGTTTGACAAATATGTGAGTGAAAAAGCTTGGATTAGAGAATAACCTACCCAGCATGGGCCAGTAGGTCCGCTGCAGTGCTCCTCGATTCATTTGTTTTTATTTTCTTATCCTATGAAAGGTAAGAAATGCTCCTTGAAATTTCTAAATGCATAAATATAATGGTTTATTCACCTTCGTTTAATAGTTTAGCATGGGCTTCCTTATTTTATATGGTACGAAATCTCTGCTACAAATACGTAAATCTCTCAAGAATTTGGAAATAAATAATGAAGGGTTAATTTTGTCACGGTGTCTTGAATAATTGTGTTTATATGAACAAACATTAATTAGAATTTTAGATTTTTTAAGTTCTTTTTCACTGTCTTTTTTTTTAAACCGTAAATATCTAAAAATGTTATTAAGTTATTTTTTTTAAACTCAACAGTACGTTTTTTATTGGAGCTAAACCTAAGTGAAGAAGATGCTAATTTAAATCTTATATTCTTGAGGATATAATCCTCATACTGTAATTATCATTTTTTGATTAGGATTCATACAATTTTATTCATAAGGGCTGGAAAAGGGAGCTCCCAATTTGCTGTGTCAGAATTTTTGTTGTTGTACCCATCAATAAAAACAAACTTTGTATCCATAATACAAAACTCATTGAATTCTTTGAAGTTGAAAACATGTAATATTTATCATATGAGCACCGTTATTCAGAAAAAAAAACATAAGGCCTTTTGCAATTAATAATATGATATCAAAGAAAACCAAATTGAATTCGCTAATATAAGTGATGATATTTAATTTATGCACCAGAGACATATTGTCTTTTATACTTTAATTAGAAACGCTGCTTACAATCGGGGTTAGTATATTTGCTAGTCACTATGGCAACTTGTTTCCAACAGCCAATGAGACTAATTATGGGCCTGACTATATATTTTTCCAAGACTTTATTAAGCTTTACCTATTAGATAATGAAATGCTAGTAGTCATTATATTTGAATTAAATCATACTTTTCTCTTAATGGTATTTTTTTTTCATTAGAAGCAATATTACTAGTATACAGTGGCACTTTTATGTATACGAGTATGTCTGTGTTACTCGAAATATTGTTAATTAAATTAATTTACGTTTATTTAGAACTACTATTGAATTTAAGTTATCTGTGATTGTGATATATAAATCGTTTTTACTCTCAATTCAAAGCTAGTTGGTTTCTTTATCGGACCATTAGTGTGAGTAATCACTAAGTGGATACATTTTACCAGAGTTGGAATGGATGACAGAGTTAACTGGTTAGATAACATATCAGGTAATAGGAACAACTCAATTATTTTCCTCAGTGCTTTAGGTAATGGTGTTGGAAAACTCAGGAGAGAAGAGATGATGACCAAGTACAAGACTCCTATTGATCTATTAAGATCATATAAAAAATTCCGATCATATGTCCAGATGAGAAATGGACAGTAAACGGATAACTTATGCAGTTGGTGTAAATTCCTGGTTAGATAAGTACAACAAAGATAATTTATATGGCAGAATTGATATGCATGCAAGAGATGGGGTGCAATTTTCTGGAGCAGGGGTGGCATTATTGGCCATTTCATTACAAAAGACCTTTGCTGAACTGCATCAGACTTTAAACTGATTGAAAATACAATTATGAGTGCATAAGAAACGGAAGATTGCATTATCATGGATGGAAAAAATAAAAATTACCAAGATAATTAAGGAAAACTTTCAGAAAACAATGTAGCACATAGTCAATATTGTGGTACTAAGGATTTTAGAATTACCAATTATCAGGTAAGTAAAGAAAACTCTCACTTAATATCAAACAAGATGATGATAAAGAAACCCATTCAGAAATATGTGGGGATAATAGTACCATTAAAAATAATGGAAAGGCAAATAAATTTAACTCAAGAAACAAGATAAAAATGTTAAGATTAATTGCAAATGAAGAAAACTTCGATATTATTGCCATAGCTAAAACAATTTGAAGAGTCGGATCATGCCTGCTGAATGCCACATTTAAGGGCTTAAATTATTCGACGCTCACAGAAAGAGCAAGAAGTGGGGTGAGATGGTGGTATACATCAGAGATGGAGGTAAACATCAGAGATGGCGGTATGCATCAGAGATGGAGGTATACATCAGAGATGGAGGTAAACATCAGAGATGGCGGGGTACATCAGAAATGAAGGTATATATCAGAGATGGAGGTATACATCAGAGATGGAGTTATACATCAGAGATGGCGGTATACATCAGAGATGGCTACCGTTAGAGGAAGTAGACATAAAAGCACAAGAAACAGAAAGAATCTACCTGGGTTGAATTTATATAAGAACATGAAAAACTGATTTGGAGTATGTTATACAAACTCCAAAGAGTTCTTAGAGAAATTAATTTCAGTCAAATTGTTATATTTATAAAGCATTCAAGACTAGATAGCTTAGTACAGGTGATCACAAATCTCTAACCTTCAACCTTACATGGAAATATGTTTAAAAGAATAATGAAATGGAAGGCCCAGATTTTTGATCGGCACATTACATTGGCGTCAAAGAATATCTCTCTGATGTAGAATGGCTTAACTTGACTTATAATGACACTGCAAATGGTAACGATGGGATCTATCACTATGACATTTTCCAATATATTGCATGATGTCCCCCATTATTTTTTTACATAGAAATTAGATTGAATAAAAAATGATACTAAATGTGTGAATAAAACACAGACATCTCTTACGAGAGAAGAGAGATTTTTTTCTGTGCATTAAAAAAGGAAAGGGTCATCATCTAGCGAACCAAAATGTTGACATTAAAAGAGAGGTCGAAAAATAGGGACTAGTTGCTAGGGAACGCAGGACAAGTTCGAAAGGTTTCTTTGGCCAACCTCTGGGTAGTTTACTGATAATGAAAAAGAAATATGCTAATTTTCAACAAACATTTCCTGTTAGTCTTCACGCAAGAAAACGCAAGTGGGATCCCTGTAACTGTTATAATAATTATAAAGATCCTGGAGAAAACAAATTACATAGCATTACTGTCACTAGTCAAGTAAATCGATTAAAACAAAGTAAGTCTTCGGGTCCCATCGAACTGCATTTTTTAAGGGGTTTTAATGAATGCAAAGTGGAACCATTCCAATCCTCAAAACCAGATAAATCCTACCAATGAATTGCTGCCAAGTCAGCCAGACCTCAGTTGTGGGAAAATAGAAACAAGAGCAACGGATATAATTAGAAGCCACGTTGATGAGCACAATTTGATTAATGAGTCTCAACAATGATTCACCAGGAACCATTCTCATCTTCAAAGTTTATTGACTTCTGAAGAAAATGACATTTGAGGTAGTAAATCACCATGAAGATTCTGATATCGTCTGCTTTAATTTCATTAATGGTTTTGATATGTTCTTCACAGAAGACTCTTAAAGAAAGTGACATCAAATATTATAAGGAAAACAGTCTTTTCATTGATCAAAGCATGGCTGACAGATAAGCAACAGAGAGTTTGCATAAATGGGATGAAGTCAGGATGAGGACCACTCACGAGTGACAATCCACAAATTTCATAGGTCTCTTATTGTTAATATAGATTAATGTTATTGGTGAGGGAATAAAAACCAACTTTAGCAAATTCTATGAAGACCCAAAAATTGGTCGACAACTAAATTCAGAGGAAAATACAACTGAATGCCAGAATGATTTAGAGAGAGAGATGAATGCTGTGGTCGGAAAAGTGGCACATGAAGTTCAATGTGGAAATGTAAAATTCTTATCTTAGAACTCATAAACAAAACAAAATAGAACTTGATCAATCTGAATGCGAGAAAAGATTTGAGAGTTACGCATAACAGAAATGTGAAGACACGTCTGCAACGCCTTTACGCAGATAATAAGCTAAAAAATTTCTTGAATTTACGGTATATCAAAAAACGAAGCACCAGAAGTACAAAGAATATTCCTCATCTCTACACCTCCTTAGAAAGGTATCGATTAGATTATGTGGTGCAGTTCTGACCTCCATACTACAGAATGAATTATTATGCATTAAAAGACATTTAGGGAGGGATGATAAAATTAATCCACTGTATTAGGAACCTTTCATACGAAAAATGGATTGAGAGATGTAAACAGATGTAAACTCTTTTGAAAGACGAATAATGAAAGAAGATATGATTGAAGTACAAGAAGCGGAAGACACGAATGACGAAGACATAGAGTGGTGAGGATATCTAACCAAGAAATAATTCGAAACAACGAAGTCAAATTCGATATTATTATTATTATTATTATAATCAAGGGGGAAGCTCTAAACCCGGAGGATTATACAGCGCCTGGGGGAGGGGGATGTGGAAGGCATTCAGGCTTAATTCGGGGAACTGGAGCACAGATCCAATTCCCTAAATCAAGAGCCCCTCACCAACATCAAGGAACCTTCCTTGAGGGGAAGTACCAGTTTAGAAAGAATTACAGACGAGTGGAACAATCTGCTAAAGTGGAATGATGGAAGCTACCACCATGGTTAGCTTCGAATACGTGCTGTTTGGTTCATGTGGTGTAAAGCCTAACGCCTACACCAGAAGTGTAGTGGTAGTAGTGATTCTGTGCAGGGTGATGCTTGTTTGCTTAATAGTTTAAAACCTAATCGATTACACTAGGATCATTAAGGCTGCAGGTAACCTTTTCGCAATCAGAGAAGACTACTTTAATCCCTATAAGAGGGATTAAGGAAAACTCTCAGTGTATATACGCTGAGGAAACAGCACTTAAGGAATATATGCAGATGCAGGATGAGTGCTTTTCTATTCACGTGTTCTTATAATTTTATATAAACATTATGCTGCTGTCAAATTTTGTAAGCTTCCTTGAAATTTCTCCTAATTTTTTTTAAATATAATGAAAACCATGATAATTACGAAGAAAATACAATAATAATAACTAAATAATAATAATAATAATAATAATAATAATAATAATAATAGCATTAATAGTAATAATAGCAATAACAGTAATAATAACAATAATAATAATATCAGTAATAAAAACATAATAATAATCATAATAACATTAATAATTATAGTACTACTAATAACAGTAACAATAATAATAATAATAATAATAATAATAATAATATCATTAATAGTAATAATAGCAATAACAGTAATAATAATAATAATAATAATAATAATAATAATAATAATAATAATAATAATAACAGCAACAAAAAAATAATATTAGTAACAAGAACAACAACAAAACTAATAACAGTAATCCTTTACTCAACACGTTCTTAATACCAATGTTATTATTAAATACCTTGATAACATGAAAAACTTCCAAACAAAATTTAACTAATAAAATGATGTTGATTCCATACGAACACCTCATAAAAATATGGGAAAATGTTTCTAGGACACACTGGAAAAAAGAAATTAAATTTAGGAAAAACAACCAAAATATAGCATTAGATCTCGTCAGAATTTGAATGTTTAATTTACTTTTGTAAATTAAACATTCTCACTTTACACAGATGAAAAGTGGAATAAAATCTAATCTTATTAAGGTTACTGACAAGATCGATTTGATAGCAATGTGACTTTGGTAAGCTCAATACCTAGAAAATCTCTTTCCATATGGTTCTCATCTGACTTGACTTACCTTATCACTGGACAAAGTCGCGTCTTTAGATGATTAATATTCATTTTCACATACAAGTCAACTATTGTACTTATTAAGAATGTGATTGATGCAGAGAAAAGTGAGTGATATTTATGTATTATATTTTTGGCAAAACTGTGTGTGTGTGTTTGTATATATATATATATATATATATATATATATATATATATATATATATATATATATATATATATATATATATATATATATATATATATGCAAAACAACCACTCTGAAAGAATAGAGAAATTCCAAGCGCTTTCGTAACTACTCACATTATCAAGGAACCATGAAAGTAAAGCATCCAAGGAAGCTATATAAGGGGTCTGGCCAGCACCTCACAATCAGATCCCACAACGGTTAAACACCTGACGCGCGCCGACCCAACTTGGATAGGTCCTTTGCACAACTCACCCACAAACTATTCTACCCAAGAAAATTTAAAAATTATTTGTCCAGTGTATTATTAAATTCTTCCCAAATTATATTAATTATAAATGGATCTAATTTACATAAACCAAAGGAAATATTCATATTATTGTCAAAACTGCTTTTTATGAAACAAGATTCAATTATATTCCTGTCGACCATGGACTTGCTTGATACTACTTTCTCAACTTTTTGAAAATCAATTGGAGGGTGAAAATCTCTTACATGAATAAATAGAGCATTGGAATCTTGTCCAGTTCTAATGCTATATTTATGTTGTTTTAATCTTAGTTCGAGATTTTTACCAGTTTGACCGTAATAAACTTTATCGCAAATTTTACAAGGAATCTTATAGACACATCCATCAGCATTTTGGGGGGAATTCTTTATCAAAAGTTTTTTTTTACTGTATCAAGATTTTTGAATACAACTTTAATATTAAAAGTCTTAAGAAGAGAAGGCATATCAACCAAGTTTTCATGGTAAGGGAGAACCAACATATTTTTAGTTGAATAAGGCTGGTTGTCCCTTTTTTGGATTGTAAAAAGTATTTCTTGCAACTTTAAAAGATTTATCAATTACATTTCTTGGGTATTTTAAATCATTACCTATTTCATAAATTTTGGATATTTCCTCATCTATGAACTCAGGACTACAAATTCGTAAAGCTTTCAAAAACATTGATGAGAAAACAGACAGTTTGACTCTATCTTGATGCGAGGAATAATAGTGGACATAGGAACAGTTATTTGTAGGTTTTCTGTAAATTTTAAATTTGAATTCATTATTACTCTTAATAATTAAAACATCTAGAAAAGGCTATGAGTTATTTTCTTCAAACTCAACAGTAAAGTTTGGGAAGAATTTAATAATACACTGGAGAAATAATTTTTAAATTTTCTTGGGTAGAATAGTTTGTGGGTGAGTTGTGCAAAGGACCTATCCAAGTTGGGTCGGCGCGCGTCAGGTGTTTAACCGTTGTGGGATCTGATAGTGAGGTGCTGGTCAGACCCCTTATATAGCTTCCTTGGACGCTTTACTTTCATAGTTCCTTGATAATGTGAGTAGTCACGAAAGCGCCTGGAATTTCTCTATTCTTTCAGAGTGGTTGTTTTGCATATTCTGAAATCACCTGTTCACTGTGATCTTATTGCATATATATATATATATATATATATATATATATATATATATATATATATATATATATATATATATATATATACATATATATTGTATCTTAGATGCAAAATCGGTCCGATAACCCAATCTGCCATACAAAGAAATTTCTGAAAAAATTCCATATAAACTTTCACCTAAGTTTATTTAGACACCTCATTACATCTTGCCAAACTGACCACATGTTGCCTTTTCTTTCCCAATCTACTTAAAATATCTGTCTAAACTGAGTTAGTATTAGTTAATATCAATGAATTATAATAATTTCACTTCGTCGGTATTGATTTCCGTGAATAATAAGAAAAAATTATGTAAGTTCGACTTTTTTGGGAAAACAATCTTTGCTGAATGATAAAATCGGCAAATTCCGCTTGAAAAATCAAACGTACAAAGGCACACACACACACACACACACACACACACACACACACACACACACACACACACACACACACACACACACACACACACACACACACACACACATATATATATATATATATTTTTTTTCATTAATGTTAATGTAAAAAAATTTAATTTTGCACCAAAAGAATCTTAGAAAACTTACCTAACCTTATTATAACAAGCGCAATTTATTTTAGCCTAACCCAACTAAATATATTTTAGATAGCTTTACAATAATTTAATACTAAACAAACTCAGTGAAATATATTTTTTTCGTTAGGTTCAGAATGATTTTGGCGAAATTATTGCATACACAAATTTTCGCTTGTCCTATATGGCAAGATGAGTGTTGCTATTTAAGCCAAGATCGCAAGTTCTGCCTATTCGGTACGACATATATATATATATATACATATATATATATATATATATATATATATATATATATATATATATATATATATATATATATATATATATATGCCGAATAGGTAAAACTTACGATTTTGGCTTAAATAGCAACACTCATCTTGCCACATAAGGGAAGTGAATATTTGTGTATGCAGTAATATCGCAAAAATCATTCTGAACCTAAAGAAAAAAAATATATTTCATTGTGTTTGTTTATTATTGAATTATTGTAAACATCTAAAATATATTTAGTTGGATTAGGCTAAATTACATTGCGCTTGTTATAATAAGGTTAGGTAAGTTTTCTAAGATTCTAATGGTACAGAATTATTAATTTTTATATTAACATAAGTGAAAAAATATATCTTTAAAAGCATAAAAGAAAATTTTAGAAAGGACTTAATTTTAAAAAAGTTCTTGCTAATCGACCAGTTTTACCTATTCGCCACGACATATATATATATATATATATATATATATATATATATATATATATATATATATATATATATATATATATATGTAGATAACAACACTGCGACTAGCCGAGGATTCGATCCCATGTCGTTTTGGCCCTTCTTATTGTGAGAGAAATTCATACATGACGCTCTAACCCACAGGACCACGCAGTCTTACAAGAATTAAGCACCCAACAGAGCTATTGATTCAGTACCACTTGTTTATTGTTACAATAATATAAAATACTGCTCGTAAAGGCTAATACACCAAACGGGGATCAGAATGAAATTAACTCAGCGGCACCCACAACACCGTACGTCCTTGGATCTAGGTAAAACACACCTCTGCTGGGTCCTTGATTCTTGTAGGATTGCGTGGTCCTATGGATTAAAGCGTCATGTGTGATTTTAGCTCATCATGATGTGGGCCAAAACGACATTGGTTCGAATCCTCGGCTAGTTGCAGTGTTGTTATTGATTCAATACCATTCGTTCGTGGTTACAATATTATAAAATACTGCTCGTGAAGGCTAGTACACCAAACGGGGATTAGAATGGTGGTAGTTCAGAGGCACCCACACCACCGAATATCCTCGGACTAGGTAAGACGCCTAGCTCTGCTGGGTGCTTGATTCTTGTAGGATTGCGTGGTCCTATGGGTTAGAGCGTCATGTGTGATTTTAGTTTATTATGAGGCTGGCCAAAATGACATGGGTTCGAATCCTCGGCTAGTCTCAGTGTTGTCATTCATTCAATACCACTTGCTCGTGGTTACAATAATATATATATATATATATATATATATATATATATATATATATATATATATATAATGTCTGTGTGTGTGTGTGTGTGTGTGTGTGTGTGTGTGTGTGTGTGTGTGTGTGTGTGTGTGTGTATATATATGTGTGTGTGTGTTTGTGTGTGTGTGTGTGTGTGTGTGTGTGTGTGTGTGTGTGTGTGTGTGTGTGTGTGTGTGTGAAAAATAACCACAGGCGAGTTGAATGATAACTCAAGGTATTTCGTGTTGCAATCAGCACATCTTCAGAGGCTTGCAATGCTGCAGAACTCCTCCTGTGATTGTTTTGCATCTTTTGTCGCATGTTCGCGATTGTTGCATATATATATATATATATATATATATATATATATATATATATATATATATATATATATATATATATATATATATATATATATGCAAGAAAAACCACATGTATAAGGAACAAAGTTTTAAGGGTATTTGCTTGTTGACTCTGTCATGTCAGGAAATATTTTCAAATAGGATAGAAGAAACAGTGCCTGACACTCTCGGTGATCTTACTGATTTCATAGCAGAGCTTTGTAAAATTGATCGAGTCATTTTTAAATTTCCGTAAATTATTTAATGTATCTACAACGGAGAAACTTTTGAACAATCAATCATTGATGTATAGTAATTGATTGTATAGTAATTCAAGTAACTAAAAAGCATTCTAGTCTGGAATGGATTTGTTAAATGGGTTTCAAACCTTTTCTCGCGACGGATCGGGTCCTGGAGCCTTGACTAAGGACATTCTTCACGTATATCTGAGGTCCCTTTGGAAACGTAGCGCAATAACTGACTCCTGAGATTTTCCATTTCATAGTTCAATTTTCTCAATTGCGAGGCTTGTGACGAAGCAGTGGTGACACCACGACAGTCCTTGACCTAATATTTAACGCACTTTTCGATTGTTTTTCACACACACACACACACACACACACACACACACACACACAATACTCGGTAGCACACTTTATTAGGAACACCTGTGAACCTGATCGTTAATATAAATGTCTAATCAGCGAATCACTTGGCAACCCTTCAGTGCCTAAAAGCATAGAGACATGGGTACGAGAGGTTCAGTTGTAGTCCAGACCAAATATGAGAATGGGGAAGAAAAGTGATGCTAGTGACTTTCATCGAGGGATTGTTGGTCGTGTTAGACGGGAAGGTTTCAGTATCTCAGAAGCTTCTGATCTCGTGGGATTTTCATTGAAAACAGTTTTTAGAGTTTAGAGATAATGGTGTGAAGAACTCTGAACATCCAGTAAGCGGCAGTTCTGCTGGCGAGAACACCTTGATAATGAGAGAGGTTAGAAGAGAATGGCAAGACTGAGTCAAGGTGACAGGAAGGTGAAAGTAGCTCACTAACCATGCGTTAGAACAGTTGTATCCAACTCTGAAAACATCACGTCAAATCTTGAAGTGGATGGGCTACATCAGCCGAAGACCACACCGGGTTCCACTCCTGTCAACGATGAAGAGAAATCCTCCAGGTTTAGCGCTTCCCCCTTGATTATAATAATAATGGATAGTTGAAGTTTGGAAAAACGTCGCATGATCTAATGAATCATTATTTCTTCTGCGACAGGCAGGCAGGATCAGAAATTGGCGTAAACCTTTGGGATGTAGGAGGAACGGGAGATTCGCAGTAAGAATGAGTAGCCGATAAATCTGCATCAACTACGTGATGCTGTCACATCAACATGGACCAGAATCTTTAAGAAATGTTTCCACTAGTTTGATGAATCCATGCCACAAATTCAGATTGTTCTGGGAGTAGAGGAGGCCCTACCCAATAATTGAAGGGTGTTCCAAATGAAGTGGCCACACTGAATATATATATGAATATAAATATATATATATATATATATATATATATATATATATATATATATATATATAGATATATATATATATATATATATATATATATATATATATATATATATATGCAAAACAACCACTGTGAAAGAATAGAGAAGTTCCAAGCGCTTTCGTGACTACTCACATTATCAAGGAACAATGAAAGTAAAGCATCAAAGGAAGGTATATAAAGGGGTAGCCCACACCTCACTATCAGATCCCACAACAACGAAACACCTGGCGCGAGACAGCAGGCCCGCCGGCCGAACTAGACAGGTCCTTCATACAACCCACCAACAAACTATTCTACCCAAGAAATAAGAAATTTAAAAAGATATTATTTGTCCAATGTATTATTAAATTCTTCCCAAATTCTATTAATTATAAATGGATCTAATTTATATAAACCAAAGGAAATATTCATATTATTGCCAAAACTGCTTTTTATGAAACAAGATTCAATTATATTCCTGTCGACCATGGACTTGCTTGATACTACTTTCTCAACTTTTTGAAAATCAATTGGATGGTTAGAATCTCTTACATGAATAAATAGAGCATTGGAATCTTGTCCAGTTCTAATGCTATATTTATGTTGTTTTAATCTTAGTTCGAGATTTTTACGAGTTTGACCGTAATAAACTTTATCGCAAATTTTACAAGGAATCTTATAGACACATCCATCAGCATTTTGGGGAATTCTTTATCAAAAGTTTTTTTTACTGTATCAAGATTTTTGAATAAACTTTAATATTAAAAGTCTTAAGAAGAGAAGGCATATCATCCAAGTTTTCATGGTAAGGGAGAACCAACATATTTTTAGTTGAATAAGGCTGGTTGTCCCTTTTTGGATTGTAAAAAGTATTTCTAGCAACTTTAAATGATTTATCAATTACATTTCTTGGGTATTTCAAATCATTACCTATTTCATAAATTTTGGATATTTCCTCATCTATGAACTCTGGACTACAAATTCGTAAAGCTCTCAAAAACATTGATGAGAAAACAGACAGTTTAACTCTATCTTGATGGGAAGAATAATAGTGGACATAGGAACAGTTATTTGTAGGTTTTCAGTAAATTTTAAATTTGAATTCATTATTACCCTTAATAATTAAAACATCTAGAAAAGGCAATGAGTTATTTTCTTCAAATTCAACAGTAAAATTTATATTTGAAGAACTCGTTAATTATGATTTACCATTGCCAGTTCCTACTATCATTAAACTTTAATATTAAACTTTGCATTGTTGATGCAAAATTTGTATTTAATGATAAGTTTTACACTCAGAAGTTTGGTATGGCAATGGGAAATCCTTTCACCTGTTCTTAGTAACCTATACATGGAATTTTTTGAAACAAGGCTGCTTAACACAATCCTCCCTAATAGAGCTAAATGGTTCAGATATGTTGATGATATTTTGTGTCTTATGCCCAAAAATGTAGATATACACCATTTCCTTGGCAAATCAAATAGCTTAGCCCATTCTATAAATTTTACTGTTGAATTTGAAGAAAATAACTCATTGTCTTTTCTAGATGTTTTAATTATTAAGGGTAATAATGAATTCAAATTTAAAATTTACAGAAAACCAACAAATAACTGTTCCTATGTCCACTATTATTCTTCCGATCAAGATAGAGTTAAACTGTCTGTTTTCTCATCAATGTTTTTGAGAGCTTTACGAATTTGTAGGCCAGAGTTCATAGATGAGGAAATATCCAAAATTTATGAAATAGGTAATGATTTGAAATACCCAAGAAATGTAATTGATAAATCTTTTAAAGTTGCTAGAACATATGTTGGTTCTCCCTTGTCATGAAAACTTGGTTGATATGCCTTCTCTTCTTAAGACTTTTAATATTAAAGTTGTATTCAAAAATCTTGATACAGTAAAAAAATCTTTTGATAAAGAATTCCCCCCAAAATGCTGATGGATGTGTCTATAAGATTCCTTGTAAAATTTGTGATAAAGTTTATTACGGTCAAACTGGTAAAAATCTCGAACTAAGATTAAAACAACATAAATATAGCATTAGAACTGGACAAGATTCCAATGCTCTATTTATTCATGTAAGAGATTTTAACCATCCAATTGATTTTCAAAAAAGTTGAGAAAGTAGTATCAAGCAAGTCCATGGTCGACAGGAATATAATTGAATCTTGTTTCATAAAAAGCAGTTTTGGCAATAATATGAATATTTCCTTTGGTTTATATAAATTAGATCCATTTATAATTAATAGAATTTGGGAAGAATTTAATAATACATTGGACAAATAATATCTTTTTAAATTTCTTATTTCTTAGGTAGAATAGTTTGTTGGTGGGTTGTATGAAGGACCTGTCTAGTTCGGCCGGCGGCCTGCTGTCTCGCGTCAGGTGTTTCGTTGTTGTGGGATCTGATAGTGAGGTGTGGGCTACCCCTTTATATACCTTCCTTTGATGCTTTACTTTCATTGTTCCTTGATAATGTGAGTAGTCACGAAAGCGCTTGAAACTTCTCTATTCTTTCACAGTGGTTGTTTTGCATATTCTGAAATCACCTGTTTACTGTGATCTTATTGCATATATATATATATATATATATATATATATATATATATATATATATATATATATATATATATATTATAAAATTATAATAAACTTATCATCTTTAGCTCGTTAGGTATGTTTGGTAAACATACCTAAAGATAGAAAATTTGTTGGCTGTGTCTATTTGGCTGTCTCTTCGTCTGCCTTTTCCTGTATGTCTGTCTATTGATATAAATAATAAATGCGTTTAATGATCGTCAAATGCACATATATTAAATACGTAAAATGTTGCTTGAAGTACTTGTTTAATAATCTGAGATGTCATCTGCTTCAAGAATGTATAATGGTAAATGTTCATTTTCCCTATATCTTCGGCTCCCTAGATTTCTATTTAAACATATCAAGTTTCTTGTCATATGTTTCCAAGGCAGAAAATGACTATTAGGAATAATCCACATAGAAAATCAGATTATTTCCTTACCTAAAAAACACGGTGCGGTTAATGGTTACTACTCATTAATTTGTGTTTGTTGACGTTTCATGTACAGATGTTGAGAAAATGCAGTCGAATTGTCCTCTTTGGACATAATTGTCAGCATTTTTTTGTTTCA